>NW_027362772.1:58808804-58938804 GCF_046119375.1 Phyllobates terribilis | reverse complement strand
GCACTGGAGAAGTTCAATAATAAAATGAATCATCAAAAATACAAATTGTGCACAAAGTATATATATATATACACATCAGCAAAACATTGGTTCAATATCCTCCTAATTTGATATCTATCTATTTCATATCTATATTTATCTATGTATCCATCTATCTATCTCATCTATCTACTTATCTGTCACTGTGACATCACGATACATTCTATGTCACAGTGATGTGATGACATCATCACATTCTATATCCCAGTGTTACAGCCCAGAGGAAATCACTGCCTCACAGACTTACAAGGGTGAGGGAGTACCTTTTGTTTTTCGTGACAAACGAAGCAAAAATTTATTCTAAAATGGATAAAGAGAGAAGACGAGCCCAAAGAGATCGGGTTCTGAGAGAGAGGAGAGGAATAAATGAAGAGCAGGTATTGTTGTTCGCTTTAGGGCGAAAAGACATTAATCTACCGGACATGGACACTGACGCCTCAGAAATGGCGTCCAAACGACAAAATCTAGAGAAAATGAGAAAGTCCAAAAGACATGAGATCCTTACACAGAGAAGGAACATGGAGAACCTCATGGAGTCTGACTCTGCTGCCTCCGCTGAGCTTCAGGGGGCCATTCTTATCTCCTTGAAAAAAATCGGAGATCTGGTCCCTGAAATAAGGAAGAGGAATAAAGAAGCCATCCTCAATAAGCGGAGAAACATCAGCGCAGAGTTAGAGCTGGAGGAAGTTCTCCAAGAAACTCCAAGACAGGTCTCATCCAGATCTGAAAGACAAGACACCCTGAACCTGCAAAGAGCGGCAGCCCAGAAAAGAATGAGGAACAGCAGAGACTGGGTTGTCCAATGCAGGAGGCATCTGACCTATGCCAAACCCATCATTAATGGGAATGGTGCCCTATGGAGATCCCACTCATCAACCAAAACCATCTCCATCCCGGATTTTCTGTTCCATCTGAGTGTTTCTTCACCAGAGAGATCAATGGATATAGATGAACCAGGTAAGAAATAATCTTACTCAGTATAATAAGACTGTGGGTGAGGGGGATTATACTCCTAATATTAAGTACAGGCCTCAATTATCAATGCTGACTAATGGAAGAACTGTCCTTGTCGCCCGTAGCAACCAGTCACCTTTCAGTGTTCTATAGAATGTTAAGAAATGGAATCTGTGCTGTGAATCGTTGCTATGGGCAACAGGGACATTTTTGCTATTAGACAGTTTTGATAAACGAGAGACCAAATATTAGACATTTCCTGCTCATTTACATAGTTCTGTTTAAAATTATAATATATGCGCTGGAGCTATATCTATTAACCCCTTCTTGACCGGGCAATCTTTCATTTTTCTCCTCCCATCTTCCAAAAGCTATAACTTTTTTCCCTTTGTCTTCCAGTATAGCCACACGTGGGCTTATTTTTTTTTAGTGGGCCGAGTTGTGGTTGTGAACAACACAATTTATTTTGTCATTCAATGTTTTAGAAAACAGGGAAAAAAATCAAAGTGTGGTAAAATTGTGGGGAAAAAAGGGGGATTCCGACATTGTTTTTTTATTGTGTCCATTGTGTGGTCAGAATGACCCCATCAAGTGATTCTCCATGTCAGAGACCATTGTGCTAATGCTGAACATGCACAGGTTTTCTTTTTACTTAAGTGGTGAAAATTAGAAATTTATTAGAAAAAACATTGATTTGTGTCTCCATATTCTGAGACATTGTAACTTTGTGATTTTGATACCTGGATGGCGCAGTGTAAGGGCTTCTTTATTGTGTAGGAAGCTGTAGCTTTTATTAGATCTTTCTTGGGTAGAAAGGACATGGTGATATCTTTCTATTGCAATTTCTAGATAAATATGGCGCCTCTAAAAAACCCAATTTTGATGTTTCAATTTTTTTATCATTTTAATATTTACTGTTTGGGATTATTTTTATATTTTTGTATATCCCTCTTATACTAACATAGTAATCCCAGTTATGCTTATTTTTCATTTTTTTAATTATTATTATTAATTAAGAAAGTTGGGTGATTCTAATTATATTATGTTTTTCAAATTATTATTTTATTTTTTTATTATTTTTTATTTCATTTTTTAGTCTCTTTAAAAGACATGAACCTGTGATTTTCTGATCGCTTGCACTATATACAGTGATGGAACTGTATCGCTGTATATGGCTTTATTAACGTTGTCATAAGAAATTAAACCAGGCTGGTCTGAACAGGAGGACGAAAGCGAAACACGAGGTTTTTCAGCAGGCCCAGATAGTCATTATAACCAATTAACCCCTTGCAATTGTGTCCTGGTAGGGGCTAATGGGTGCTGATGCGCATAAATCGGCAATCACTTCATTTAAATACCGCTGTCAGCATTGAAATGGTTAAACTGCAGTAATCAGCATGTGCTCCAGTTGCTGCTGTTATAGGCTGGTGGCAGCTATGCAATACGGTCGGTATCAGCCTGGTAAAATGCAGGCTCAGCTCCTGAATCCGCTCCATACATTTACCGCACAACATGACAAACATTTCCATTATGTGTTCTCAAAGAGATTAACAAATCTTGTATCATCTCAGCAGGTGGAAGCCTTATGATGCCCTCTGACGTAGGGAACATGCCAGCACAAGACCTTGCTGATGCCAGACCCGTTACTTTAACCCAGAGAGAATTGGTTAACATAGAAAATCCTATTAACTTTCGCCACCTTGAAATCCTCAAAGTTGTTGGAGAGGGAAATTTCGGAAAGGTAAGTGTGAATTTCTCCTCCTCCGTGCTCCCCAATGTATCCTGCACCAGATACACAGGAGGATATACATATTCATTACAGGATGTTAATATGTAATGGTGATTGGGATAAACCAGTGATCCATTATACAGATCCCTATAATAGATGGGATTTTGGTCTGATCTCCTGTGATTTTTCTCCAGGTCCTCTTGGCATCAGATATGTTCAGCGAAGAACTTCTGGCTATTAAAGCCATAGACAGGAATTATTGTGATGAAGACACAATCTCTAAAGAGTTAAAGGTCCTGAGTATGGCCACCGACTGCCGCTTCATAACATCTCTGCGGGGGTTTATGGAGGTACCAACAGAATATATAATAGCCATGGAGTATATTGCCGGAGGAGATCTGTCTGTCCACATGGCAAAATCGATGAAATTTGATATGGAAACATCAAGGTAAATGTCTTAGACTGAATCATAATATTCTACTGCCCATACATTGTGGTCCTAGAGTGTATGTAACCACTGATCCATCCTCTACTTTCTACTCCACAGACTCTTTGCGGCAGAAATGGTTTGCGGACTCCAGTTCCTCCATGAACACGGCGTGATACATTGGTAATCAGTTCATCTTCATAAATCTCTGTTGTCTCCTTACATATCTATTGTAGAAAGTTCTGTTCATGAATTATCCTCACAATCATGTCTGATCATTTTTCCCTGCAGTGACCTGAAGCCTCAGAACATCCTCATCCATGACACCGGACACATAAAGATCGCGGACTTTGGCTTATCAGCCGTGAATGTGGTCGATGAGGTCCTATTGGAGGATACTGTTGGCACGAATGGTTACATCGCACCGGAGGTAAGGAACATCCCTGTGTGATTGATACCGATAGTAGGACTGAGTATTAATCTGAGGATCCTGCTCATATCTAATCACAGACCGGTCCTCATGGCCTCTGTGTGTAAATCCCCTCCCCGATATAGTAATCTCCTATCTTATGTTTCCACAGATAATGGATGAAGAAAGCTTCAATCATAAGGCAGATTCCTTTTCATTTGGTGTCATCCTGTACATGATGATTGTGGGGAAAAAGCCGTTCTATAGCAGTGGTTTGCTGGATCAATACCACTGGTCTCTGCAGGTGGACGTCCCAGATTTTCCAGACTGGATGCCCAGCGATGCACTTGACATCTTAGAAGGCGTAAGTAGGATCAGAAGAAGAAGGAAAATGAGGGACTATAAAGAAAGCTAGAAGATAAGATGCGGACAGTCCATGGACATTGTGTAATAACGTATCAATAATAATATATAATATAATGATTAATGGTCTCTCTCATTTTCCAGCTTCTCTGCAAAACTCCATCTGCCCGGTATGCTATATCATCCTTCATCCGAGAGCGCCCATTCTTCCTCTCCATAAACTGGAGCGACGTGGAGTCCGGCGAAGCCGACCCACCATTCAAATTTGATGAAAATGTAAGTATAGCACATAGGGACATCCATAGTGTTATCTGTGCCCAGTAACACACATATCCACTATACACCTTATCATTATATCCCCCAGTATACATTATATATGTGAGGAGACGATTCTCAGACATGTATATTTATCATCTTAAGATGGAGAAAAGCGGCACTCACCCCAAAGTGGCACTCACCATTACTTCTTTATTAATCTGCTGTAAAACATATCGGCAAGGAGAGAATGCCGCTTTTCTCTCTTTTTGACTGCAATTGCTTCCCAGTCTGGCGTGTATTTAGCTGACCTCCCGTGTGGTTCATGAACCCTTTTTTAAATGTGCAACCTTCAACATTGTAATCTCCTCCCAGACTTTATGATAGTGCAGAATCGCTTCTCTTTCTTTATTGTGAATATATTTCTCTTCTTACAGGAGGATTAGGCTGATATAAATCAGCCCCATTCCAGTAACATCTAGGAATGAAGCTTTCCATTACTCGGAAGAGACAACTAAACTGGACTTTCTCATTTACCGGACTTTGACAAACCTACCGAGCTTCCACCACATAACAGCCACGTAGATTCGAGCACCAAACATCCAGGGATTTAGTCCGATCGCCATATTTGGGGTCAGGAAGGAATTTTTTTCCCCTGATATGAGGATTATACAACAACTATTCCTCAGGGTTATTTTTCGCCTTCCTCTGGATCAAAACAGCAAGTAATTGAAGGTTGAAATTGAAGGACTTCTTTCAGCCATACTTGCTATGTTACCATCTGGACGACTCATCTACAATGTGGTGGTAAGAAGACGACTACCGAATATGGACAAAGAGAAGGCAGTGGCTGCTCCTTCTCCACCGGATATGGACATAGAGAAGGCAGCGGCTGCTCCTTCTCCACCAGATGTGGAAAAAAAGAAGGCAGCGGCTGCTCCTTCTTAAAATTGGCCAAGTAAAGAGAGGTGGAAGCGGCTGCTCCCTCTCACACTTGGCCATGTAGCGACAGAAGGATGCGGCTGCTCCTTCTACTACCAGGCCATGGACAGACAGAAGGTAGCGGCTGCTCCTTCTACTACCTACCCATGGTCAGACAGAAGGCCATATGGTTGATCGCGGTGCTCTAGGAATCCAGGAAAACTCCAACTTCACAGATCACACGTCACACATTCCTCCTCTTCTCCTCTCCGTCATGTGTGATCCAGACCTGGATGTCCAAAAGCAGCTCAAGTGCAACCAAAGGCCTGAAGAGCGGAATCATCATCTGCTCCTTTCTATAGAAAGTGACTGTATCTACAGACTTTCTTTTTTCATCTTTGCATATAATTAACAACTTATATGCACAAATAAATATATTGAACATCTATGTTGATTCTGGTTAGATTCTTCTCATATACAGAACTGCTTTTTGGTATTTTTATTAATATCATGATGACCTAATGTAATTGTGGATGGGTAGAATATCTCACAAAGATTTCAGCATAGAGTAAAATATTTCCGTTCTAAAAAAAGAGATGAGAGAATTTAATCTTCTCAAACTGTAAAAGAATCCTCACTCACTAAAATGTGTATTATTTTGTAATTCACTTCTGTGCAGATACAGCCGGCCTCTATTTTACTACACTGTAAAGAATCATCAAAAGGTTAAAAATAAAAATTTAAAAAATATACTTATCTTACTGCTCCCCCAGAAGCATTACTTCTGGAGAAGTAGAAGGGCAAGTCGCCTCAAGCCCCTCACTCCGAGGAGCCCACCCAAAGCTTAACAATATCGGTGAGGGCGTAAAGCTGATACAGAAAGACTTGATACAGAATGCCAGGGTGACACACTAAAGACCCCCATAGCAGGGATAAGGGGGATAGAGCGACATGATGAAGTCATCACTCTGTGACTCTGATGTCCCGTGCGTGCCTCTGCATGATGAGATCACCATGTTGGTCTACCTGTGACTAGCTACTGTCTGCCGGCGGACTCACTAGGATTCAGTGTTAGGTAAGTATATTATGTTTATGGTTTTTTTATTAATACTTATAATTGGACTGACTGTGGTGGCATCATACAGTGTGGGGACTAGTGTGGAGTATCATACAATATGGGGGGCATTATACTGTGGACAGTAAGCTGTGGGGGGAACATATGGTATGAGAGCTTTATATTGTGTGAGGACTCATGTGGTGGTATCATACAGTGTGGGAACTAATGTGGGGGCCATCATACAATGCCATCATACAAGGCCATAATAACTGGGGGGTGTATAATATAATTTAGGGACTAATGTGGGGGTCATCATACAATGATAGGTGCATCATACTGTTTATAAAAGGCTGTGGGTTCTATTATACAGTTGGGGACTACTGAGGGGGTATCATACAATGTGTGTGCTACTGTGGGGGCCATCATACAATGTTGGGTTCATCATACTGTTTATAGGAAGCTGTACGGGCCATCATATACTGTGGGGACTACTGAAGGATATCATGCAACGTGGGGGCTACTGTGCGGGCCAATGTTGGGGGCATTATATTGTGTACAATAAGCTGTTGGGGGATAATATAGTATGGGTGGCTTTATACTATGTGAGGACTGCTGAAGGGGCCATCATACAATGTTGGGTTCATCATACTGTTTATAGAAAGCTGTTGGGACTATTGTGAAGACACGGGGTCTTCCATGGGCATAATACTACTAGGAAAACACAGGGTTAGGGTTAAACAGTGTAGCAATACTTTATTGAACCAAGTGAACAGGTGATTCCAACCTTTATTTCTCCGGGTTTATCCATGGGTTCCAGGTGACCGGATGGTCCCAACTTGGCTAACAAAAACATATATAGTATATAATGGGCCCCATTATTGCTCCATACAGTATATACTGGGCCCCATTTATTGCTCCATACACTATAATGGCCCCATATAGTATATAATAGGCCCCATATATTGCTCTATGCAGTATAAAGGCCCCATACAGTATATAATAGGTTCCTTATATTGCTCCATACAGTATATAATGGGCCCCATATATTGCTTCATACAGTATATATGTGGCACCACAGGGGTCTGGTTGCCACAGTAATAGAAATATTATGTCTGAGAGCAAGTGGGAGGTTTCTCTGGTCAGGAGCCCTGAGCATGCAACACTGCCCGCCCAGACCTGGGAGGGGAGGAATCTTCCCTTATAAACTGGGTCTGGGGCGGGATTAGGGGAGTCAGAGCCTGGAGAGGGAAAGTAAGAACCAGGAGCTCTGTAGGAACAGTAGCTGAATACCAGGGGCTGGAGCTGAGCAGACACGGAGTCCGAGGCTGTGGGGACATCCAGGTCCAGCAGCAGAATCCAACCGGCAGGGGATTCCATGTCCTCTGGCCATAGAAGCCCGGAGGCACGGTCACAAGCAAGGGACCAGCAACGCCATTGTGAAGCGGAGGCTAACAGAAGGCCCCAAGTCACCGGTCATACGGGTGAGCACCACACGGTATACTCAGGGACGTGGGCTACTTGTACCTGCATAGAGCAAGGTAGCCAGGAAAGAGTGCAGATAGACGGGGAGGCCTACAACTCCACCTGGCCAGGGGGAGATCCTGCTTGCTCACAGACTGACCAGGCCCCTACTGCTAACCAGTACTCCCGGGAGGGTCTGCTTCATACCATCAGTAAAGACCCTGAACTGCACCACACGTCTCTGTGTTTCATCGCCGCACCAGCACCATCAGTACTGGGACGCTCACACCATCGCTCCCATCATCTCTCACATTAGCTGCCCTGAGGCAATACTTCTCCCGTGGGGAGTTATCCCATACTCGGCTTCGCAAACAACATCAGCCTCAGCGGTCTGCAGCGCAGCGGCGGTCCCCACTGACCGCAATCCACGGGTGGCGTAGTCGGACATTGTTATTACCTAAGACTGCCACTGGTTTGACCACCCTGGGCATGGACTGGGTCACCGCCACACTGAGACTACAACCCCCAGCGGTCCGGCTCCGGGTATCCCCTGCACAACACTGGCCCAGGGGGCGCGTCAACTTTGGCGTAGTCGGCAGGATTTCGTGCCCGCAACCACCGGATACTGCGTGCCTGAAAAAAGACTTTTGTACTTACCTGTGGTGAAGTTTCCCGCCGTCTGGAGTCGTTTCCCGCCATCGGACGCCATCTTGGGTCGTTTCCCGCCGTCTTCCCGCCATCCGCAGCTGCTTCCCGCCATCGGACGCCATCTTCAGGACGTCGCGCGGGAAGAAGAGGGGCGTGGACGCCGAAAGCGCGCGAGATCCGAAGCTCCGCCCCACGCACTGACGCTGCGCAAGTTTCTGGAAGGGAGGAAGAGCGACGCTGACGTCATCGGAGCGCGACGCCAGGTCCTCTACCCTGACGACTGACTGCGGAGCCGCGGCCTATGGAAGAAGAGCATCGCAAGGTAGGCCACAGTCCACTAGGGGGGAGGAGGATGTCGGATACCGAGGGGAGCTCCACTGCCACAGCCACCGCCAGCGCAACCGCTGCAGCGGTCATGCCATTCACCATGCCCTATATCCCGGGGGCAACCTGACTACCCCAGTACTCAGGGGAGTCACATACTCTAAGTGACTTTAGGGAAAGACTGGATAGCCTCTTCCAGGTATACCCCCTCACAGAAGAGCAAAAAGTGAGCATCCTGGTGGCCCAGTTAATTGGGGTAGCCCAAAGGGAGGTAAAGTCCTGGTCACCTGGGAAGAAGACTGTCAGAGAAATACTAGCCCGGCTGAAAGACACATTTGATACCCGCACCTCAGCCGAAATAAAGCTCAGATTTTACGGGTGCAAACAGCGGACACATGAAAGTATAAGAGACTATGCTCTAAACCTTCAAGAGGCCCTGAGAGCCATTAAGCAGGCAGACCCTGACAGCGTGGGGAATGAAGACAAGCTGTTGACCGAACAATTTATTGAGGGTCTACTGTGCAATGCCCACCGAACCCAGTTGCGGGCAATGGCCTTACAGGACCCTGACCTGGACTTTGCACAGTTCAAGGACAGAGCCATCCGGGTGCTCCGAGAACCGGCACCAGGTGGCGCTGTGACCCTTGTCTGCAGGGCCTGTGGGAGCTGATGCGCAGGCTTTGAACAATAACCTGGCTACAGACCTGCACCATCAGGTCCAAGAGCTGACTAAGAGTGTTGCCGTGCTAACTGTGCAGTCTTTACAGGTCTCTTCTCCAGGAAAGATCCAGCTGGCATCCGGACCAGAGGACGTCCCGTGGCGCCGACTGAGGAGGACCCCACCGGCCAGAGGAAGACCCAGCGACAGATACAACGAGGACGGACGACCCATCTGCCACCGCTGCAATCAACCCGGACATATGGCAAGGTACTGTCATTTAAACGGGCACAACCTGGGGTAGAGGGCCAACCCCCAGGCATAAGATCATCAGGCCCATCGAACTGGCATGATAAATACGTAGGGGGACGTCCGGTCTTGCCTGTGGTACTGGATGGCATTCCTATGAGTGCCCTACTAGACACTGGGTCACAGGTCACCACCATCCCGTACGTGCTCTTCAAGCGGTACTGGAATGACTCGGACATAACCCGCTACCCAGACGACGACCTGAGCATTATCGCCAGCAATGGTCAGCCCGTGCCACAGATAGGATTTAAGGAGGTGACCATCAAGGTCGGTAAAGTTGAACTGCCTGCACAAGGACTGATCATTGTGGATATTGACCGTCACGCGAGTCACCCAAAAATAACCCTAGGTACTAATGTAATCGAAAACTGTCTTGCAGAGGTGATTCTTATTTTGCAACAGGTTGGTCTAAGAGGTAGAGACTACCAAGCAATGGTAGAACCCGTCTACTCAGACAGTAGGCCCACCATTTTGACAGCACGTGGGGTGGTCGATGTACGCCACGGGAGGGTACCAGTCCGCATCATAAATATCGGGGAGAGAGAAGTATACCTGCCCCGGTATGCCACGCTAGCCAAATTGTTCACCATCAACCAGAACTCGGTACAGGCCGTGGAACCCTTGCCTCCATCTCAACCAGAGGAAGGTAACGGCTGTAAGAAACCACTGGAGGACTGGTGTCAGCAACTGTTAGAACCTTGCTCTTAGGTTTTTTCCTTTGCTGGTCACATGACCTTGTTGGCCTATTTAATCCTGCTCCGCCCTTCTGGCTTTGCTGGACTTCATTGTATAACTACTTTCTAGCTAGCCTGTGCTCTGTATCTAACTCTGTTAGTTTGCTTGGTCTACGGACCTCAGTGTTCTATATATTTTGTTTGTTTGTCTTTCTGCTACTATTTCTGTTAGGAGGTGTCCCATTTTCCTCCCAGTCCTTAGTACTTGTAGGGATTCCTGCCCCACATCTATAGGTCTCCGTACAGACTAGCTTAGGACTTTAGCAGGTCTGATCGCAGGATCAGGTCCCCTGTTACATCGTAGGGATAAAGCTGAGTTCTATCGTAGGGACAGATCTCCTCTCTTTCCTTAGCTCTGGTAGCAGAACATAACAGTAAGTCCAGCCTGCAAATTCTCTAAGGAAAGATTTTTCTGTTCCATGATGGTGTCGGTTCAGGATTTGGCTCATCGCCTGCAGGGACTCTCTCTGGAGGTGGCCGAGCTCCGTCAGCACGTGAGTAACTGTCCTGGAGCACATTTCTTGGAGCCTAAGGTATGTTTGCCGGATTTATTTTTTGGTGAACACCGAGAATTTTTTTCATTTAAAAATGCTTGCTTATTGTATTTTCGTTTGAGACCCAAGTCCTCTGGGGATGAATCCCAGCGCATAGGGTTCATAATGTCACTTTTGCGCAAAGAGCCTCAGGAGTGGGCCTTTTCTTTGCAACCTAGTGATACATGCTTCAGATCAGTGGATAGTTTTTTTTCTGCTTTGGGGCTATTATATGATGATCCTGACCGTGTCGCATCAGCTGAGACTGAGTTGAGACGTTTGAAACAGGGATCAGGTAATGTGGAAAAATATTGTACTCATTTCCGTCGTTGGTCTACTCAAACAGGGTGGAACGATTCTGCTCTGAAAAGTCTATTTCTTGCTGGGCTCAATGAAAGGGTTAAAGACCTGCTAATTGCTTATCCTACACCTGAAGATTTGCAACAGGCTATGCAATTAGCTATACGGGTGGATAGGAGACTGCGTGCTAGGGTTAATTAGAGCAAATCCTCTGCTATGTCAGTTTCTGGTTATGAGAATGTGTGTACTAACAGTGGTGAACCGATGGAGATTGGATCGGTGGCACCTCGCTCTCAAGAAAAAGATCGCAGATTTTCTGAAGGCTTGTGTTTCTATTGCGGAAAATCTGGTCATTTGATTAAAGGCTGTGAGCTTCGTATGAAGAAAGAAAAAAAAATGGTCAGTCATGCCCGTATTGCCTGTTTAAATTCCAAGGGTGTATTTTTAGCTGCTTCCACGATTGCTCAGGAAAAATTAATGGAATTTCGGGTGTTTGTTGATTGTGGGTCTACTCTGAATGTAATTGATGGGGGATTCTTGGAAAGACTCAATTTAAAACCCGAAGCTTTATCATCCCCCATTGCTGTTGTTTCTGTGGATGGTTCCCCTTTGAAGAATATTACTCTCAAGGTCTGTGAATTTCCTCTCACTATTAATGGTGCTCACCATGAGAAATTGGATTTGGTAGTTTTGAATAACTTGCCTTCTCCAGTAATATTGGGATTGCCCTGGTTAAAATTTCACAATCCTGTACTGGATTGGTCTACCAGTGAAATTAAATCCTGGAGCCATAAATGTTATGACAAGTGTTGTAACGGGCGTATTGCAGCTTTGGATAGGGGAGAATTGCCTGTTCCTATTCAGGATTTTTGGAGAGTTTTTTCTGAGAAGGAATCGCAGGTTTTGCCTCCCCATAGAGACTATGATTGTTCTATTGAATTTGTCCCTGGAGCGACTCTTCCTAAAAGTCATTTATTTAACCTTACTATTCCTGAGAGGAAAGCTTTGGAGGAATACATACAGACAAGTTTGGCCGCCGGTCACATTAGGCCCTCTAAGTCTCCTGTGGCGGTTGGATTTTTTTTTGTAAAAAAAAAGGACGGCGGTTTACGTCCTTGTCTGGATTTTCGTGAGATTAACAAAATTACTGTACGCAATCCTTACCCACTGCCATTGATTCCTGATCTGTTTAACCAGTTAATGGGGGCCAAGTGGTTCTCTAAAATTGACCTTAAGGGGGCATACAATCTGTTGCGCATGAAGGAGGGTGACGAATGGAAGACTGCTTTTAACACTCCTGTGGGTCATTTTGAGAATCTGGTTTATGCCTTTTGGTCTTACTAATGCTCCTGCATTTTTTCAGAATCTTATTAATGACATCCTTAGACCTTTGATCGGCAAAAATGTGGTTGTGTATTTGGATGACATTTTGATTTATTCGCCGGATCTGGAGTCTCATTGGCGGAGCGTACGTGAGGTATTACAGTTGTTAATGGACAATTCGCTTTTTGCTAAGCTGGAGAAATGTGAGTTCGCTCTACAGAGAATTAGTTTTTTGGGTTACATTATCTCCAGCGAAGGTTTTGAGATGGACCCGGTTAAAGTTCAAGCTGTACAGGAATGGCCTAGGCCTATTGGTTTGAAATCGATACAGAGGTTTTTAGGTTTCGCCAATTATTACAGAAAATTCATAAAAAAATTTTCTAGTATTGTCAAACCTCTGACCGATCTCACCAGGAAAGGTGCTGATGCGGTTCAGTGGTCTTCTGAGGCCATTGAAGCTTTTGTGTATCTCAAGGAGAGGTTCACCTCTGCTCCCATCCTTATGCAGCCTGATGTGACTAAGCCGTTTTTGGTTGAGGTTGATGCTTCCTCTGTGGGGGTTGGCGCAGTATTGTCTCAGGATAACGGGGATGGATTACATCCCTGTGCCTTTTTTTCAAAAAAATTTTCGGAGACTGAACTGAATTACGATATTGGTAATCGGGAATTATTGGCTATTAAACTCGCATTTGAACACTGGCGCCACTTCTTGGAAGGTGCGGAATTTCCCGTTCAGGTTCTTACGGATCATAAAAATCTGATTTATCTTGATGCTGCCAAGCGCCTGAATGCCCATCAGGCTAGGTGGGCACTGTTTTTCTCGCGGTTTAATTTCTCCGTTACTTACATCCCTGGTACTAAGAATGTTAAGGCGGATGCCTTGTCTCGCAGTTTTTCTCCCATAGTCGGTGCTGAGAAAGAGGAGAACATTTTACAAGAAGGTGTTGTGATAGCTGCTTTGGACTCCGTTTTGGAAGATGAGATTCTTAAAGCACAGGAGAATGCCCCATCTAACACTCCTCATGGGAGGTTGTTTGTGCCTGGGACCTTTAGGAGAGATTTGTTTGTTGAGTGTCACGAATCTCGGTTGGCAGGTCATCCCGGAATCTCTGAGACCAAGAGACTGGTGGGTCGCAGTTTTTGGTGGCCTGGATGGCAGAAGGAAGTCATTAAGTGGGTGCGTCAATGTACTATATGTGCTAGATCTAAGTCCTCACATACTCCTGCTGCGGGGTTGCTTTGTCCTTTGGAGGTTCCCAGTGCTCCTTGGACACATTTGGCTATGGACTTTATAACTGACCTTCCCCCCTCTGAGGGTTTTACTGTCATCTGGGTGGTCGTGGACCATTTTAGCAAGATGTGTCACTTGGTTCCCTTCGTCAAACTGCCCTGCGCTAAAACTCTCGCTAAGGCCTTTGTCAAGGAAATTGTCAGACTTCATGGCGTTCCTACTGACATTGTTTCTGATAGGGGTCCTCAGTTCGTGGCTCGTTTTTGGCGTGCCTTTTGTGACAGGTTGGGAGTTCATTTGTCGTTCTCGTCCGGATATCATCCTGAATCTAATGGCCAGACAGAAAGGAAAAACCAGGATGTTGAGCAGTTCTTGCGTTGTTTTGTGGCAGACAATCAAGAGGGGTGGTCTGAGTTTCTGCCACTTGCTGAATTTGCTCTGAACAATCATACATCTTCTTCTGCTGGTTGTTCGCCTTTTTTTTGTTGTTCTGGGAGACATCCGTCGTTTGGGTCGTTCTCCAAGTTGGGATCTGCCGTGCCTGAGGAGAATTTTTCCGGTGATTTGGAGAGAGTTTGGACGGATGTGCGTGGTAATCTTCAGGAGGCCAACAGAAAATCTAAAGACTACTTTGATAGGAAACGACAGGAGGTTTTGTTCGCTGTTGGTGACATGGTTTGGTTGTCCTCTAGGAATCTGCGGTTGAGGATTCCTTCTAAGAAATTGGGTCCCAAGTTTGTAGGGCCCTTTAAGGTGCTTCAGGTTATCAACCAATCTGCTGTTAGGTTGGAGGTTCCTACCTCCTGGAGAATTAATCCGGTATTTCATGTCTCTCTGTTAAAAAAAGCTTTTGTGTCGGATGGTGACGCCTCTGCCTCTGTTCCTCCGGTGGTGGAGGACGGGGAATATGAAATTTCTCGCATCCTTAACTCTAGACGGTATAGAGGTAGTTTGCAGTATCTTGTGGCCTGGAAAGGTTTCGGACCCGAGGATAACTCTTGGGTGAGGTCAGATGATGTTTCCGCGTCCAGACTTATCAGAGCGTTTCACAGGAGATTTCCTGATAAGCCTGGTCCTAGGGGATCCGGAGGATCCTCTTAGAAGGGGGGGTACTGTTAGAACCTTGCTCTTAGTTTTTTTCCTTTGCTGGTCACATGACCTTGTTGGCCTATTTAATCCTGCTCCGCCCTTCTGGCTTTGCTGGACTTCATTGTATAACTACTTTCTAGCTAGCCTGTGCTCTGTATCTAACTCTGTTAGTTTGCTTGGTCTACGGACCTCAGTGTTCTATATATTTTGTTTGTTTGTCTTTCTGCTACTATTTCTGTTAGGAGGTGTCCCATTTTCCTCCCAGTCCTTAGTACTTGTAGGGATTCCTTCCCACATCTATAGGTCTCCGTACAGACTAGCTTAGGACTTTAGCAGGTCTGATCGCAGGATCAGGTCCCCTGTTACATCGTAGGGATAAAGCTGAGTTCTATCGTAGGGACAGATCTCCTCTCTTTCCTTAGCTCTGGTAGCAGAACATAACAGCAACTGCATTTGGTTACTGACTCCACTCCCTCACACCAAAAACAGGGAGTCTATCGGGTGGTTCAAGAGTATGAGAGAGTGTTTAGTAAACACCCGCTGGACTACGGGCGAGTAAAGGGGGTAGAACATCACATCCCCACAGGAGACCATCCTCCCATAAAGGAGAGATACCGACCCGTACCCCCTGCACACTATCAACACGCCAAGGGGATGCTAAAAGACGTGAAGGAGGCTGGGGTAATTAGGGACAGCTGTAGCCCCTGGGCAGCTCCACTAGTCTTAGTGAAAAAGAAAGACAACACCATGAGAATGTGTGTAGACTACAGGAAGGTCAACCGTATCACACACAAAGATGCGTACCCGTTACCAAGGATAGAAGAGTCCTTAGCTGCATTAAAATCTGCTAACTTCTTCTCTACTTTGGATCTCACTAGCGGGTACTGGCAGGTTCCTGTAGCAGAGGCGGACCGGGAGAAGACCGCATTCACCACCCCGATGGGACTCAGCGAATTTAACTGTATGCCGTTCGGGCTCTGCAACGCACCAGGAACCTTCCAACGGTTGATGGAATGCTGTCTGGGACACCGGAACTTCGAGACGGTCCTATTATACCTGGACTATGTTATCATCTATTCTAAGACCTATGAGGACCATCTGGAACACCTGGCAGAAGTGTTTGAAGCCCTGGCAAGCTGTAGCATCGGCGTCTCTGCCCCGTTCTAGGCAGAGACGCCGTCCCTCTCACCTCCCTGCTCCTGGCGCGGCGTCCTCCAGCGCTTCTCTCCCCGCTGCTTCCGGCACGCGCTCCTTCCCCGGCAGTGTGCTTAGGGCGCGCGCGCTCCCCCTCTCTTAAAGGGACCGCGCGCGCCGTCCTAAGGAGTCCCCGGCCAATTGCCGGAGGACCTCCCATATAAAAGGCACCTCCTCCAAAATGGAGGTGCCCGAGCAATGTTGTAGCACTGTTCACTACTCTGCTTCAGCCCTCAGGTCCCGTTGCCAGTTACCTGCCAGATACCTGCCAGTCTGCTGTCTAATTCCTGCCTGATATCCTGCTACCTGACTGCTAGCCTGAGGTCCGACGGTCTGCCTTCCAACTTCTGTCAGTCTAAGGACCAGCCTGCCCGCTCACCTGGGAGCGCACATCTTCTACCTGCCTGCTTGCCTGAGGTCCGACGGTCTGCCTTCCAACTCCTGTCAGTCTGTCTAAGGACCAGCTTGCCCGCTCACCTGGGAGCGCTCATCTGCTGCCTGTCTGCTAGCCTACCAGGAGGCTCTGCCGTCACGTGCTGTGACCACCCGCCTGTCCAGAGACTCCTGCCCGCTCACCTGGGAGCGCTCATCTGCTACCTGTCTGTTGGTCTTCCTGGAGGCTCCGCCGTCACATGCTGTGACCACCCGATTATCCAGAGACTCTCGCCTGCTCACCTGGGAGCTCACGTCTATCATCTGCCGCCACAGGTCGTACCAATCCTTTACCCAGAGACTGCCCCGGTCACTTGCCGTGACCTCCTGCCCGTTCATCCAGAGACTGCCCCGGTCACTTGCCGTGACCTCCTGCCCGTTCATCCAGAGACTGCCCCGGTCACTTGCCATGACCTCCTGTCCGTTCATTCAGAGACTGTCCCAGTCACCTGCTGTGACTGCCTGCCCGTCTACCCTGGTCGCCACCCGCTCCCTTACAAGGACCGCCCCCTTGTATAGTAGCTCAGAGGTTCCGCCTCCCAGACCCGTTACAGTTTGCTCGGGCCATGGAACCCGGTGGCACCCAAGCTCCCTCGCTCTCGGACCTGTGTCATGAACTGTCCCGTCAGAGGTCCCAACAGGAGTCCATCCTGGGTCACCTGCGGAATGTCAATTCTCGCCTGGACACTCTGACTGCTCTGCCTGCAACCACCGCCAGTGCCATGACTCGCAATCCGGCAGCTCCACTGCCCACTAATAACATGGTATCCTACCCCGGACCCCGGCTTTCTGCACCTCCTCGTTTCGGAGGCGACTCCGCCCAGGCTCGGGGCTTCATAAATCAGTGCACCCTGCACTTTGAACTCCTGTCTCACCAGTTTAACTCCGACCGGGCCAAAATTGCCTTCATCATGTCCCATCTCACCGGAGAGGCCCTGGCCTGGCTAAATCCTCTATGGGAGAGAGGAGACCCCCTGGTGTCCGACTTGCCTGCCTTTCTCACGGCTTTCCGGAAAGTCTTCGACGAACCCGGACGGAAGACCTCATCCGCATCATCTCTGCTACGCCTCCGTCAGGGAAGTCTCACCGTGGGCTAATATGCCATACGGTTCCGTACCCTTGCCTCGGAGCTGGCCTGGGATAATGACGCTCTGGTTTCCGTCTTCTGGGAGGGTCTGTCCGGCCGTATTAAAGATGAACTTGCCGGTCGGGACATTCCTACCACTCTCGATGACCTAATAACTCTTGCCACCCGGATTGACCTGCGGTTCCAGGAGCGTGCCAAAGAGGTCACCCGTGAGAGGTGGTTTCCACGTCTAGCTCCTACTTTTCAGAAACCCGTCACTCCCTCCATCTCTCCTCAGCTACACTCTCCTGAGCCTATGCAGGTCGACCAGACCAAGATGGTCGGTTCTCGCCAAGAATCTCGCCGAGCCGAGGGAAGCTGTTTCTATTGTGGCAGTATGAAGCACTTCATCCGTTCCTGCCCGGAAAAGCCGGGAAACGCCAGTGTCTAGGACCACTCGGAGAGGTCGTCCTAGACAAAAGTAAGCCCTCTCCGTCTCTGACCTTACCGGTCTCTATTGCTTGGGGAGAAAACCGTCTCTTTGAACTCACCCATCTGGATTCTGGAGCTGCTGGAAACCTCATCTCCCAGTCTCTGGTAGAGAGATACCATATTCCCACCAAGTCCCTGGCTGAACCATTGTCAGTCGCCTCCGTGGATGGAAGACTTCTCTCGGAGACCATCCTGCTCGTCACCGAACCCATAACCCTGCAGGTGGGAATGCTGCACTCTGAGGAGATCTCATTCCATGTGCTGTCCGGACTTTCTCACTCCCTGTTGCTAGGTCTACCTTGGCTCCAGACACATGAACCCGTATTGAACTGGCGGTCCGGTGAAGTACTCCGATGGGGTCCTGACTGCCATAGGACCTGCCTGGTCCCGGTCCGTCCACTTCGCCCTCAGTCTACTCCAGCTAACTTACCTGGTCTCCCGGCTCCCTACTGGCCCTATGCGGACGTCTTCGGTAAGAAGGAAGCTGAGACGTTGCCACCCCATAGGCCATACGATTGCCCGATCGACCTGGTACCTGGCACCACTCCTCCCCGTGGGCGTATCTACCCGTTGTCTGCAGCCGAGACCCGAGCCATGTCTGAGTACATTGAAGAGAATCTGGCTAGGGGATTTATCCGAAAATCTACCTCCCCGGCTGGAGCCGGATTCTTCTTTGTCAAAAAGAAAGACGGCTCGCTACGTCCCTGTATTGACTACAGAGGACTCAATCTCATCACGGTAAAAAACAAATATCCCCTGCCACTCATCTCCGAATTGTTTGACCGTCTCAAGGGCGCCAGGATCTTCTCCAAGCTGGATCTACGAGGAGCGTATAATCTGGTCCGTATCCGTCAAGGAGACGAGTGGAAGACGGCATTCAATACCCGGGACGGTCACTACGAGTACCTTGTGATGCCCTTCGGTCTCTGTAATGCTCCCGCGGTCTTTCAGGAACTAGTCAACGACATCTTCCGTGACCTCCTGTACTCCTGCGTAGTGGTATACCTGGACGATATCTTGGTCTTCTCTCCGGATCTCCCCACACACCGGAGGGATGTTCGTCAGGTCCTGCTTAGGCTTCGGCAGAACCACCTTTACGCCAAATACGAGAAGTGCCTCTTCGATCAGACCTCCCTTCCGTTCTTGGGCTATGTCATCTCCCAAACAGGTCTGCAAATGGATCCCGAGAAGCTCTCTTCCGTTCTAAAATGGCCTCGTCCTGAAGGTTTGAAGGCGATACAGCGATTCCTGGGCTTCGCTAATTATTATCGTCTTTTCATCCCACACTTCTCGTCTCGGACTGCTCCCATATCTGCACTTACCCGTAAGGGGGCTAACCCCAGGACATGGTCGCCTGAAGCCGAGGAGGCCTTCCTTTCCCTAAAGAAAGCCTTCGCCTCTGCTCCCGTCCTGCACCGTCCGGACTGTAATAAACAATTCTACTTGGAGGTTGATGCCTCCTCCTCCGGAGCCGGAGCGGTGCTCACCCAGAAGTCTTCTACCGGGAGAATGGTAACGTGCGGCTTCTTCTCCAAAATCTTCTCCTCGTCGGAGCGCAACTACTCCATTGGAGACCGGGAATTGCTAGCCATCAAATTGGCACTGGGAGAGTGGCGCTATCTGCTTGAAGGGGCTCTCTACCCGGTAATTATCTACACGGATCACAAAAACCTGGCATATCTCCAAAATGCCCAGAGACTCAATCCTCGCCAGGCCCGGTGGTCGTTGTTTTTTGCCCGCTTCGACTTCATTCTTCATTTCCGTCCGGCGGACAAGAACGTCAAAGCTGATGCCTTGTCCCGGTCCTTCCTGTCCTCCGATCAAGAGGAGGAACCTACGCACATCATCGACTCCTCCAAGGTGATGAATGTGGCCCCCTTGGATCTGACTCGTCTTCCACCCGGTAAGACGTTCGTAGCTGTGCCAGATCGGGAGAGGGTTCTTCGCTGGGGACATTCTTCTAAACTAGCTGGCCATGCTGGCCAAAAGAAGACCTTCCAACTTATTACCCGGCATTACTGGTGGCCTACCCTGCGTAAGGACGTGGTAGACTTCGTCGCGGCCTGTTCATCCTGTGCCCGTAACAAAGTTCCCCGACATCTACCTGCTGGCCATCTCCTGCCCCTTCCCGTACCTGCTGCTCCTTGGCAACACATCGCTATGGACTTTATCACCGACCTTCCAGTTTCTGCCGGTTGTACTGTCATTTGGGTTGTCGCTGACCGTTTTTCTAAGATGGCCCACTTCATTCCCCTGCCTGGTCTTCCGTCTGCACCCGAGCTGGCTAAAGACTTTATCCGCCACATCTTCCGTCTCCATGGTCTGCCCCTCCACATCGTGTCGGATCGTGGGGTTCAGTTCACCTCTCGCTTCTGGAGAGCCACATGTAAGCTGCTGGACATTTCCCTGGATTTCTCCTCCGCTTACCACCCTCAGTCCAATGGTCAAGTGGAGCGGATCAATCAGATCTTGTCCAGCTACCTCCGGCACTTCGTTGATGCTCACCACTCGGACTGGGTGGATCTCCTACCATGGGCCGAGTTCTCTTATAACAACCATGAGAGCGAGTCCTCTTCCAAATCCCCGTTCTTTATAGTCGGTGGCCAACATCCCCGGATTCCACTTCCTGTCTCCGTTTCTGTGGACAACCCTGCTGCGGAGTCTCTTGTCAGCGAATTTTCTACTATTTGGGAGAGCACCAGGTCCGCTCTTCTTCTCTCCTCTGAGCGGATGAAGAGATATGCTGATAAGAGACGTCTGGATCCGCCCCAATTCCGTCCGGGAGACAAGGTTTGGCTCTCATCCAAACATGTGCGGCTCAAAGTACCCTCCTACAAGTTGGGTCCTCGATTCATCGGCCCCTTCGAAGTCCTCAGGCAAATTAACCCTGTGGCCTACAAATTAAAACTCCCGGCCACCCTACGGATCCCCAACTCCTTCCACGTATCTCTCCTCAAACCCGTTGTCTTTAACTTTTTTTCCAAAAATCCAGGTGCCCCTCCTGCTCCGGTTTCCGCTGATGACATCTTTGAGGTAGAGAGTATTCTGGCCTCCAAGAGGGTAAGAGGAAAAACCTTTTTTCTGGTAGATTGGAAGGGGTTTGGTCCTGAGGAGAGAACTTGGGAACCCAGGGAGAACATCAACGCCCCGCTTCTCCTTGAGAAATTTCTTTCTGACCAAAAAAAGAGGGGGGCCTAAAGGGGGGGGTACTGTAGCATCGGCGTCTCTGCCCCGTTCTAGGCAGAGACGCCGTCCCTCTCACCTCCCCGCTCCTGGCGCGGCGTCCTCCAGCGTTTCTCTCCCCGCTGCTTCCGGCACGCGCTCCTTCCCCGGCAGTGTGCTTAGGGCGCGCGCTCCCCCTCTCTTAAAGGGACCGCGCGCGCCGTCCTAAGGAGTCCCCGGCCAATTGCCGGAGGACCTCCCATATAAAAGGCACCTCCTCCAAAATGGAGGTGCCCGAGCAATGTTGTAGCACTGTTCACTACTCTGCTTCAGCCCTCAGGTCCCGTTGCCAGTTACCTGCCAGATACCTGCCAGTCTGCTGTCTAATTCCTGCCTGATATCCTGCTACCTGCCTGCTAGCCTGAGGTCCGACGGTCTGCCTTCCAACTTCTGTCAGTCTGTCTAAGGACCAGCCTGCCCGCTCACCTGGGAGCGCACATCTTCTACCTGCCTTCTTGCCTGAGGTCCGACGGTCTGCCTTCCAACTCCTGTCAGTCTGTCTAAGGACCAGCTTGCCCGCTCACCTGGGAGCGTTCATCTGCTGCCTGTCTGCTAGCCTACCAGGAGGCTCTGCCGTCACGTGCTGTGACCACCCGCCTGTCCAGAGACTCCTGCCCGCTCACCTGGGAGCGCTCATCTGCTACCTGTCTGTTGGTCTTCCTGGAGGCTCCGTCGTCACATGCTGTGACCACCCGATTATCCAGAGACTCTCGCCTGCTCACCTGGGAGCTCACGTCTATCATCTGCCGCCACAGGTCGTACCAATCCTTTACCCAGAGACTGCCCCGGTCACTTGCCGTGACCTCCTGCCCGTTCATCCAGAGACTGCCCCGGTCACTTGCCGTGACCTCCTGCCCGTTCATCCAGAGACTGCCCCGGTCACTTGCCGTGACCTCCTGTCCGTTCATTCAGAGACTGTCCCAGTCACCTGCTGTGACTGCCTGCCCATCTACCCTGGTCGCCACCTGCTCCCTTACAAGGACCGCCCCCTTGTATAGTAGCTCAGAGGTTCCGCCTCCCAGACCCGTTACACAAGCTATGGCCTAAAGGTAAAAAAACCAAAGGTACAGTACCTGGGACACGTGGTGAGTGCTGACGGAGTGGCTCCCGACCCTGACAAGATCACCGTGATTAAGGACTGGCCAAGACCATCCAGCATAAAGGAAGTGCGGCAGTTCCTCGGGTTGGTAGGCTACTACCGAAGATTCATTCCCGATTTTACCAAGAAGGCAGCTCCTATGCAGGACCTCCTGATAGGCCAGTCCAGGAAGGCCAAAAACCAGAAGCCGCCCTTCAAGTGGGAAAAGCTAGAAGAGGAGTCCTTCCGCCAGCTGAAGATGGCCCTCTCGGGGGATGAAATCCTGGCGTACCCTGATTACAGCCAGCCCTTTATCCTCCACACGGACGCAAGCAACATCGGGCTAGGAGCCGTACTGTCCCAGATCCAGCAGGGGAGAGAACGGGTAATTGCTTTCGCCAGCCGAAAACTGTGACCCACAAAAAGAAACCCTGAGAATTACAGCTCGTTCAAGCTAGAGTTCCTGGCAGTGGTGTGGGCAGTAACCGAACGTTTTAAGCATTACCTTGCCTCTTCCAGGTTCACCGTGTACATGGACAACAACCCGTTGACCCACCTGGACACTGCAAGACTGGGTGCCCTGGAGCAGAGATGGATGGCCCGCCTGTCCAATTTTGAGTTCACGATCAAGTACCGGGCAGGACGCTCCAATACCAACGCGGACGCCCTGTCCAGGATGCCGAACCTACCGGACGGAGGGGAAGATCCAGAAGAACTGGAAGAGATCGAACTCCCTGCGTTTCACCGTCATGGGATTACCCAGTATTCCCACCGTGTGAGGGGCCAGCGATCCGCTACGTTCAACCCCTTACCCCACTACAACTGGGCGGAGACGCAAGACAGTGACCCCGCAGTCCGTCTGGTGAAGGAAATGCTGACCCGGCTGACGCCCGCCTGGACCCAGACGCTCCGGAAGAGACCAAGCAACTGTGGACGGAAAAGAGCAGACTGTTTCTCTACAAGGAGAAGTTGTGCCGCAGAATGGTCAATTCCCGGACACATGAGCTGATCTGGCAGGTGGTGGTACCGAGACGGGACGCAGCTATGGTGCTGGAGTCCTACCACAATGGGGCAGGGCACTTCGGATGGAAGAAGCTGGAGTTCCTGCTGCGTGAACGGTTCTACTGGATAGGCATGAGAGGAGCCATTGAGAAGTGGTGTAGAGACTGTGGCCCGTGCAATCTAAGAAGAAGGGACCGTGCCAGCCAGAGGACTCCCCTGCAGCCCATCATCACCAGGCAGCCGCTGGAACTGGTCGCCCTGGACCATGTTAAACTGGCTCCAAGCAGAAGCGGGTATGTCTACGCCCTAACCATCGTGGATCACTACTCCCGGTTCCTGATGGTGGTCCCTGTCAAAGACTTAACGGCTCAGACAGCAGCAAGAGCCTTCCAGCTGCACTTCTGCCGCCCCCACGGGTACCCGGACCAAGTGCTGACGGACCAAAGACCAGCCTTTGAAGCGGAGGTCTTTCAGGAGTTCTGCAACCTGTATGGCTGCAAAAAGATAAGAACAACGCCCTATCACCCCCAAACCAATGGACTCTGCGAGAAGATGAACCAGGTGGTGATAGATCTGCTAAAATCATTGCCCCTGGAAGAACGCAGTCTGTGGCCTGAGAAACTGCCCGATCTGGTGGACCTGTATAACCACATCCCGGTAGGTTCCACCAACTGTACCCCAGCTTACCTCATGTGAGCAAGATCTGGTAAGCTGCCTGTTGACCTGGATATGGGAGTCCTGACACCCGAGGACACCTCACCAGAGGCAGACTGGGATACAGAACGGCAGCAACAGTACCGGAAAGTACAGGAGAGCATCGAGCGAAGTCTCTGTCAATCAAGAGAAAGGCAGGAGAGGACTTATAACCAACATGCTCCCGCTGTTACCCTGGTACCTGGAGAGCAGGTCTTGAAAAGAAAAAGGCGGCTCCATAAGTTGGACGACCAGTGGGAAAAGGACCCGTACACCGTACTGCCCTCAAGCCACAATAATCCAAAGGTGTACGTCATCAGCAAGGATGGAGGAGAGACCACAGCCACTGTCTCCAGAGACCACCTGAAAAAGTGCCCCGAGAGGTTACAAAGCACGGATGAAGATCAGGAAGACCCTCAACCCGTAGAGGAAAAGGAGGAAATGATCAGCACCGTACTCGGAGACTTTCCCCGGTCCTGGACACAAGTAAACAACACTATCGTGGTGCCCGTCCTCACCTTTCTCCAGCCAGCCCCTCAAGTGCCTACAGAAGACCAGGTAGAGCTGGAAGAGCAGCCAGCCCAGGAGGCAGAAGAGTCCACACCAGCAGCGCAGGAGGATCAACCCTCTGCTAGTAGTGAGCCTGCCGTGCCCCTAGTGAACCAAAGAGTGCGCAGACAGCTGCCCAGCTTACCCATAACACCTCCTACACCCTGTAGTGCAGAACCAGTTAGTGAGTTGCGTAGATCCACTAGAAGCACTAGAGGTCAGATGCCCGCTCGCTGGAAAATATAAACTAATGCACTGTGAATTTATCTGTTTAACTGTTTATGGTTTTTGTTGTTGCCTGTTACTAATTATGTTTCTCAGTTACCCTGCAGATTTTTTTGGACTAACAGGTTATGGACGCTGGATAACCGGAACAGTTTTGTAGATAGTTGCACCTTGGTGCCTCTTGCGAAGATGGCCGCGGAAGAGAAAACCTGTCTGGCGTGGCCTCCTTGCGGCCCAAAGTAGCTAGCTTCAGCCTTGCAGCCACGCCCAAGGCCAACGCAAGGGGTTTTCTTTGGACAGGTCCCCTACTTCGCTTAAAGCTTCACCTTGGGTGACATGGACACCCTCTTGTTTCACGAACTTCACCTTGGGTGATATGGACACCCGGTCACGGACACGCCGTGACCACAAAATGTACTTTTTCATGTTGACTTGTTATTGTTTATACCCTTGTATTTATGTTTCTTTAAAAATGTGTTTAGTCCCGGAGTACTAAAATTTACTAGGGGGGAATGTGGCACCCCAGGGGTCTGGTTGCCACAGTAATAGAAATATTATGTCTGAGAGCAAGTGGGAGGTTTCTCTGGTCAGGAGCCCTGAGCATGCAACACTGCCCGCCCAGACCTGGGAGGGGAGGAATCTGCCCTTATAAACTGGGTCTGGGGCGGGATTAGGGGAGTCAGAGCCTGGAGAGGGAAAGTAAGAACCAGGAGCTCTGTAGGAACAGTAGCTGAATACCAGGGGCTGGAGCTGAGCAGAGTTCGCCCTGGTTGAAGACACTAATACCGGACACGGAGTCCGAGGCTGTGGGGACATCCAGGTCCAGCAGCAGAATCCAACCGGCAGGGGATTCCATGTCCTCTGGCCATAGAAGCCCAGAGGCACGGTCACAAGCAAGGGACCAGCAACGCCATTGTGAAGCGGAGGCTAACAGAAGGCCCCAAGTCACCGGCCATACGGGTGAGCACCACACGGTATACTCAGGGACGTGGGCTACTTTTACCCGCATAGAGCAAGGTAGCCAGGAAAGAGTGCAGATAGACGGGGAGGCCTACAACTCCACCTGGCCAGGGGAGATCCTGCTTGCTCACAGACTGACCAGGCCCCTACTGCTAACCAGTACTCCCGGGAGGGTCTGCTTTATACCATCAGTAAAGACCCTGAACTGCACCACACGTCTCTGTGTTTCATCGCCGCACCAGCACCATCAGTACTGGGACGCTTACACCATCACTCCCATCATCTCTCACATTAGCTGCCCTGAGGCAATACTTCTCCCGTGGGGAGTTATCCCATACTCGGCTGCGCAAACAACATCAGCCTCAGCGGTCTGCAGCGCAGCGGCGGTCCCCACTGACCGCAATCCACGGGTGGCGTAGTCGGACATTGTTATTACCTAAGACTGCCACTGGTTTGACCGCCCTGGGCACGGACCGGGTCACCGCCACACTGAGACTACAACCCCCAGCGATCCAGCTCCGGGTATCCCCTGCACAACACTGGCCCAGGGGGCGCGTCATATACTGGGTCCTCTAAATTGCTCCAAACAATATAAAGGCCCCATGTAGTATATAATAGGCCAAATGTATTGCTCCATACAGTATCTACTGGGCCCCATAAATTGTTCCATACAGTATAATATCTCCATATAGTATATAATGGGCCCCATATATTGCTCCATATAGTATAATGGCCCCATATATTGTATAATTGGCCCCATATATTGATTCACAGTATAATCGCCCTATATAGTATATAATGGGCCCCATATATTACTTCATAAAGTATAATGGCCCCATATAGTATATAATAAGCCCCACATATTGCTCCATACAGTATAATGGCCTCATACAGTATATGACAGGCCCCATATATTGCTCCATACAGTATATACTGGACCCCATATAATGCTCCATACAGTATAATGGCAACATATATTATATAATGGGCACAATATATTGCTCCATACAGTATATACTGGGCCCATATATTGCCCCATACAGTATAATGGCCCCATATATTATATAATGGGCCCAATATATTGCTCCATACAGTATATACTGGGCCCTAGATACTGCTCCATACAGTATAATGGCCACATATAGTATATAATAGGCCCCATATATTGCTCCATAAAGTGTAATGGCCACATATAGTATATATGGGCCCCATACATTGCTCCATACAGTATATACTGGGCCCCATATATTGCTGCAAAGTATAATGGCCCCATATAATATATAAAGGGCCACATTTTTTGCTCCATACTATACATACTGGGCCCCATATATGGCTCCATACAGTATATACTGGGCCCCATAAATTGATCCATACAGTATAATGGTCACATATAGTGTATGATGTGCCCAATATATTGCTCCATACAGTATATATAATATAATATATAATGCTGCACAGTATAATTGCCCCATATAGTATATAATGGGCTCCATAAATTGCTCAATACTGTATAATGGCCCCATATATTATATAATGGGCCCAATATATTGCTCCATACAATATATACTGGGCCCTAGATAATGCTCCATACAGTATAATGGCCACATATAGTATATAATGGGCCTATATATTGCTCCATACAGTATATACTGAGCCCCATATATTGCTGCAAAGTATAATGGCCCCATATAATATATAATGTGCCACATTTGTTGCTCCATACTGTATATACTGGGCCCCATAGAGTATATACTGGGCCCCATGAATTGATCCATACAGTATAAGGGTCACATATAGTATATGATGTGCCCCATATATTTCTCCATACAGTATATACTGGGTCCCATATACTGCTGCAGGGTATAATTGCCCCATATAGTATATAATGGGCTCCATAAATTGCTCCATACAGTAAAATGGCCCCATATAATATATAATGAGCCTCATATATTGCTCCATACTATATAATGGCCCCATATAGTGTTCCATACAGTATAATGACCACATATAGTAGTGCTCCATACAGTATAATGGGCCCCATATATTGCTCCATACAGTATATACTGGGCCCCATAAATTGTTCCATACACTATAATTGCCACGTAAAGTATTATATAATGGGCCCCATATATTGCTCCATAAAATATAATGGCTCCATACAGTATATACTGGGCGCCATTTATTGCTCCATACAGTATAATGGCCCCATATATTATATAATGGGCCCCATATATTGCTCCATATAGTATATAATGGACCCCATAAATTGATCCATACAGTATAATGGCCCCATATAGTATATAATGGGCCCTATGTATTGCTCCATACAGTATAATGGCCCCATATAGTATATAATGGGCCCCATATATTGCTCCATACAGTATATAATGGGCCACATATTGCTCCATACAGCATAATGACCACATATAGTATATAATGGGCCACATATTGCTCCATACAGTATAATGACCACATATAGTGCTCCATACAGTATAAAGGGCCCCATATATTGCTCCATACAGTATATACTGGGCCCCATAAATTGTTCCACACAGTATGATTGCCCCATATAGTAAATAAGGGGCCCCATATATTACTCCATACAGTATAATGGCTACATACAGTATATACTGGGCCCCATATATTGCTCCATACAGTATATACTGGGCCCCATATATTGCTGCACAGTATAATGGCCCCATATAATAAATAAAGGGCCACATTTTTTGCTTCATACTGTATATACTGGGCCTCATATATTTCTCCATACAGTATATACTGGGCACCATAAATTGATCCATACAGTATAATGGCCCCTTATCTATAATATTACCGGGGATGCGTGTCTCTATCTGAAGCCTTTATAGACAACGCATGCATGACGCGCAGTCTGGCTCCAGGCAGAATCACGCATCCAGCCGTTACAGGTAAGAGGAGTGTATGGCGCGGTATACGTAGACACTGAACGTATACCGCGATCTCTGGCGCCATACTTAGATACTTACCTGACCGGGAGGAGCGTTGCCGCGGCGCCTCTCTATGCCGGAGACCGGGGCAGGAGTAAGGCGTCGGATCGGAAACCAGGATGGGGATGAGGGGTGCCGTGCATACCGGGATTGGGGATGAGGGGTGCCATGCATTCCGGGATTGGGGATGAGGGGTGCCATGCATACCAGGATTTGGGGATGAGGGGTGCCATGCATACCGGGATTGGGGGTGAGGGGTGCCAAGCATACCGGGATGAGGGATACCATACAAACCATGATAGGGATGAGGGATGGGGTACCATGCATACCGGGATAGGGATGAGGAGTACCACACATGCCAGGATAGGGATGAGGAGTACCATACATACCAGGATTGGGATGAGGGGGCCACACATACCAGGATTGGGGGTGAGGGGTGCCATGTGACTCGCCCCCTGGGCCGTGGGGCACTCGGATCCGGGCAATAGGGAAACGGTGGGAGTAGTAGTGGCAACCCGGTTCCGTGGCTCAGGGTGGTCAGGACAGTGGTAGTCCGTTATGTGCTGTTGATTATGTCCGACTACGCCACCCGTGGATTGCGGTTATTAGGAACCGCCGCTGCATGCAGACTGCTGGGGCTGATGATGTGTGCAGCTGGGGTAGCGTGACTCCCCACGGGAAGAGTGCGGCCCCAGGGCAGTATAATGGATGGTGGGAGTGATGGTAGTGAGAGTCCCAGTGCTGATAGTGCTGGAGGAGCAAGGAGCACACAGACAACAGGTTGCAGTCCAGGGTCTTTACTAAAACAAGTAAACTGACCCACAAACAGTCCCGGCTAGGAGGGGACCTGGATGTCTGAGAGCAACGGGGAAATTGGCCCTGGTCAGGGTGAGGGTGTAGGCCTACCGTGCTTTCTGTGCTCCTTCTGGCTATCTCCTCTTTATAGGGTAACAGCCCACGCTTCCGAGCTCTCCGTGTATTCTCGCCTGTATGGCCTGCGACGTGGGTTCCTTTCTGCTCCCAGCCTTGTACGGCTTTACTGGTCCCTTCGGTTGTGGCAGGGCCTCCAGGCTTCTTAGGCCAAGGAATATACAGTCCCCTGCGGACTGGTTATCTGCTGGAGAATGTGGAATCCTCCCAGCCTCAGACACCAAAGTCTGGTAAATTAAGTCCGTTATCTGCCAAGACAGGCTCTCTTCGCCTCTTGTCTCTGGCTTGTGGCTCTCCTACTGCCACACTTCCTCTTAGGGTGCAATACAACTGTCCCTCTCTGCTCTGGGACCTGAATCCTGAGACAGGTCGTCCAGTTCTCCCTAACCCTGCCCCCAGTACCAGCTTTTATAGGGGCAGCCAGCTCCCCCTACTGGCCTGAGACAGGAGGCATTGCATGCTAATATTCCCCTGACTAGAGAACCTCCCCCTTGCTCTCAGACACAGCTTTATTACACTTTGTGGCATCCAGGCCAGGGTGACACACCATGCATACCAGGATTGGGGATAAGGGGTGCCATGCATGCCAGGATTGGGATGAGGGGTGCCATGTATACCAAGATTGGGGATGAGGGGTGCCATGCATGCCAGGATTGGGATGAGGAGCGCCATGCATACCAGGATTGGGATGAGGGGTGCCATGCATGCCAGGATTGAGATGAGGGGTGCCATGCATGCCAGGATTGGGATGAGGGGTGCCATGCATACTAGGATGGGGATGAGGGGTGCCATGCATACCAGGATTGGGATGGGGGTTGCCATGCATACCAGGATTGGGGATGAGGGGTGCCATGCATACCAGGATTGGGGGATGAGGAGTGCCATGCATACCAGGATAGGATGGTGGGGACAGGATGGAGGCAGCACAAATACCAGGAGGGGGGGCAGCACATACCAGCATGGGAGACCATATACCAATAAAAATGCTCGCCACCTGGGCGTAGAACGGGTTCAATAGCTCGTAGTATATAATGGGCCACCCTCATATTTTGCGACATACAGTATAATGGCTTCATATAGTATATACGGGGCCCCATATTTTGCTCCATACAGTATAATGGCCCCATACAGTATATACTGGGCCCCATATATTGCTCCATGCAGTATAATGGCCCCATATGATGCTGCATACATAAAACAAAATATCAATTACTCACCTCTCCCGTTCCCCGCAGGTCCGGTATACCCAGCGCGTCTTCTAACTCTGGAGTGCTCAGGTCAGAGGGCGCGCTGTGGTGACGTCATTGCGCCCTCTGCCCTGACACATCAGAGTTAGAAGACACTGGAGCTGTTCGGAACGAGGAGAGATGGGGGAGGGGATGAGGGTGGGGAGGACCCCGGTGGCTGCACGGGCCCCATAGCGCGCCATCGTTTCCCCCTCCCTGGGCCACAGTACTTGCCTGCGTGCATGGGGTGGTGTCGCCAGCCATTGTTGTCATGGTAGGTCAGTTCTGCATGCGAGCGCTCCTGCATCCTCCGCTTTTAAAAAGCCAGTGCCCTTTTCCTCCTCCTCTCTGGGGCCCATCGGGCATTTCACCGGTGCCCTGCCAGGCCAGTTCGACCCTGTGTGAATGTAATGTTGTACAGAGCACAGACATATGCCGGCCCTTCCTCCAAAGTGGAACTAAACAATGTGTGCTGCATCTGTGCTGCGCAGACTATGCTGACTTCAGCTGACGTCCAGGTCATAGCCCCACTGGATCCGGGACGGTTGTGAGATATGCCGATGATTTCTGCAGGACCCACAGCTTGTTTTTCTCAGTCGCTGCTCTCCTCCTTCTCTGACTGATCACAATATTATCTATTCCAGGTCCTTCAGCTTTTTGGTAGGAGGTAACAGGTTCCCCCAGCACTCCATGTGGCTCACACCTCACACCGCTCAGTACTCTGTCAGTAATCTGCTATATATCATTGCTGCACCAGAGCCATCTAGAGGTCACAGTAATACATTGCAACACAACAAAGTAAACATTAAAAGAGAGAAAAATAAACACTCTATAGAATAAAATATTCAGTCATTTAAAGGCAGACTGAAAAATTAAATAGTTGGCAAAATACACAGAGGTGACACCACTGAGAAGATGTGTTTTATTGATTAAGTGGTGTGCGCCCCTTAATGAATTTGATGCATCCAACTATAAAATACTCCATCATTAAAATTGGGGTATACAATGTCAATCTTAAATGGAAGGTGCCGTGATTTTTATTTTTGTATTAATAATTATTGAGTATATAATCAATTATTTTTAATACAAAATTAAATGCACTGGTTTAATATTTTTGAATTTATTAACTCTATCTACAGCCACAGTGGGCGGCCATATAAGTTTGCTGATGTGTAATTGTCTGAGCACGAAGCTTACACACTTCAAATATGGCAGCCTCTGTGTACTGTGTCCTCCTGCATTTCCTGCATTGTGTCACACCAGGTGTTAGTGCAACACAGAGGGAAAGGGAGCCCAGACACTAGGGAAAGGGGGAAGTGGAGACCTCCTAGTCTGGTCTAGCGTCACCCTGTCTCAACTACCATCCCTATATTGCCTCTTCAGCAATCGCCGCACACGTGCCTCGCTCTACTTTCCCTGGCGCATGGCTACGGCTAGGGATGGAAGGAGATGAGCACTAGTCAACCTCCACTAAACACTATAGACAACAAGGGAAGACAAAACACGGGGAAATTGCTTAGCTTTAGATGAGTCCAAATATGCACACGGCCTCAAGCTCCAGAGAGGACAAAGTACTGCTCCGTCTAAGCCTCACAAGTAGAAATGAATATGCCAGCGACTCCCTCTCAGACACACCAGGTATATATACACCCAGGCCAGAGAGCTAATTAGCAAGAGAGAGTTAGCCGCTCGGTCCTAAAGAAAGCCTCTTATCTAAGAAGCTGTCTGCAATGCCAAACGTAGAGATCTCCTGCAACCCACTGCAGGGCGACTGTCACCTCTGACACACCCGTGACACATTGTGGCTGCCTGCTGCTGTGACCTAGGCACGCCTCCTGGGCTGTCCAGGTCACAACTGTGGGAGATCGGCACCATGTTTTTTGAAGCCCATAGCTGTACTGCGAGCTACACTTTCCCCCTGTCACCATTCACACAGCTCAGTGCGAGCAGTGACAGGAGGCGCAGGGATGCGGTGAATGCTGAGCGGAGGTCCAGGATGAGATGAGTATCGCAGTGTTCAGTAGACTTATATAGCAGGATAGGAAATATTTCCGCGCTCTCCAAAGAGACAAATGTTGGTAATAGAATTGTAGGTTTATTGTCAACGCGTTTCAGAGTCCACAGACTCCTTCCTCAGGACAACCATACATAACCAGTTACAGGCATACATGGTTTAAATGCAGAAAAAAAAATGGCACCAAGTGCAGAGGGAGGGGTAAGTACAGTCACATGTCTAAATACATGCACATGACAGCTGATCTGATCAGCTATCATGTGCCTCTAACAACTGCGGAAGGATCCGAGATCCACCCGTGGTTGTTAACCACTTAAATGCTGCTGTCAATCACTGACAGTGGCATTTAAAATAAGCGTCAGCCGAAAGCGCATCATATGTCCCGCCCATGGATTGTCATGACAGTCAGGGGCTCTGCAGAACACCCCTGTGCTTGTCATTGGGAATCTTCTATGAACGCCGGCGTGTGGCCGGCATTCATGGGAGATCGTGATTTTTGCTACAAATAGCAGTGCTGAAGCCTTGCTATGTGTAGCACAAGCGATTAGATGATCGAAGCTTCAAGTCCCCTATGAAGAATATTGAAGCAAGTAAAAAAAAAGTTTAAAAAAATATTTTAACAATAAAAAAACAAACGTTCAAATCATCCCCCTTTTGCCCCATAGAAAATAAAACAATAACAAAAAAATAAAATAAACATATTTGGTATCGCCCCGTTCAGAATCTCCCGATCTATAAAAATATGAAGTAAATTAATCCCATCTGTAAACGGCGTAACGAGAAAAACATCGAAAAGCCAGAATTACGTTTTTTGATCGCCTCAACATTGTAATAAAGTGCAAAAAAGGGCGATCAAAACATCAGATCTACCCCAAAATCGTATCAATAAAAACATCAGCTTGTTGCGCAAAAAATAAGCCCTCACCCGGCCCCAGATCCTAAAAAACGGAGACGCTACGGGTCTCAGAAAATGGCGACATAAGCTAAATTTTTTTTCTTACAAATTTCAGATTTTGTTTCACCACTTAGATTAAGAAGAACCTCTCCATGTTTGGTATCTGCGAGCTCGTAATGACCTGGAGAATCATAATGGAGGGCAGTTTTACCATTTAGAGAACATGATCAAAAAAAAATTGTGGAAATGAACTTTTTTTCAATTTCACAGCATTTTGAATTATTTTCCCGGTTTTCAGTACACTATACGGTAAAATCAATGGTGTCATTCAAAAACACAACTCGTCCCCTAAAAAACAAGCCCTCGTACGGCCATATTGACGGAAGAATAAATAAGTTATGGCTCTGGGAAAAAGGGGAGCAGAAAACCAAAGAGCGAAAATGGAAAATCGCAAGGTCGTGAAGTGGTTAAAAACAAATGTTAATATTAAAAAAAAAAATTAACAGTTTACATGTTTTCAATTGCCGAAAATAAAATTTTGATGGCACAATCCCTTTAATGAATGTCCTGATATGATATCTAATGAGATTTCAGTCCCTCTGTATGTAAATTAAAGCTCAGATTATCTCCACAGCTTCATATTATAAGCAGAATTACAACACGCACACATGAAATACACTGAAGAGAAATAAGAGCGTTCTGTCCCTTTAAATTCAGTGTGTTACATAACACTGCTCAGCCAATAGGATCGCTGGATTTGAATTTGAAAATAAAGCAAACTGTCATTCATCCTCAGTCTGTTACAGGACAGTGAGCGGTGAAGATGGATGTCGGTGAGTGCTCCCATCCCATCATCTGATGTCACTGATCTCACCTAAATTCAATATAGGAGAGAACGGCTGCTGTCACCTGCCACTAGGGGGAGCTATCAGTACAATATATATCTACTGGTGCACTGTGCTCCCCCTAGTGGCTGCAGGAAAGCAGAATTGTATCATTAGTAGTGTTGAGCCACCCCCGTAGTGTTCGGGTTCGGTTCGGTTCGTCGAACACCGGGATGTTCGAGGAACTGTTCGTCGAACTGTTCGTCGAACACCTTAGAACACCGTCGAACACCGTTAAAACCAATGGCAGGCAAACAAAAACACATAGAAACACATAGAAAACACCTGCAAAGGTGTCCAAAAGCTGACAAACTGCTCAGAAGACACTCTCTTTAAAAAAGCCGGCCGGCAAATTCAGCAGCGGCATACACCGGTACCCGACAATTTAGACAAGAAGGAATAGAGCATCACACATAGATTAGATAGATAGAAACATGTCAGTCACACATATAAGAAGCACAGTGACAGTGTTGGTTACTGCACTTGTCATTTAGTGTAAAGGATTTATTAAAAAAAATATTAGTGTTTTCATGCACCGTCTCTTTAAAAAAGCCGGCCGGCAATTCAGCATCTGTACCCGACAATTTATAACAGAAAGAATAGAGCTTCACACATAGATTAGATAGATAGAAACATGTCAGTCACATATATATGAAGTACAGTGACAGTGTTGCTTACTGTACTTGTCATTTAGTGTAAAGGATTTATTTAAAAAAATAATAGTGTTTTCATGCACTGTCTCTTTAAAAAAGCCGGCCGGCAATTCAGCAGCGGTACCCGACAATTTAGAACAGAAAGATAGAGCATCACACATAGATTAGATAGATAGAAACATGTCAGTCACATATATATGAAGTACAGTGATAGTGTTGGTTACTGTACTTGTCATTTAGTATTAAAATAAAGGATTTATTATTAAAAAAATTGGCGTGGGGTTCCCCTTAATTTTAGGCTCTAGCGGCGGTTAAGCAGACGGCTGGGGCAGATGTTTGAAGCCTGGGAAGGGGGTAATACCCACGGAGCTTCCCAGGCTACTAATATCAGCCTCCAGCTGAATACATAGCCTTTACTAGCTATTAAAATGGGGGACCCCCCCAAAAAAATGACGTGGGTCCCCCCTAATTTAATAGCTAGCAAAGGCTAGGCAGACAGCTGGGGGCTGATATTAATAGCCCAGGAAGGGAGCCATGAATATTGGCCCCCTCCCAGGCTAGAAACACCAGCCGTCAGCCGCCCCAGAAATGGCGCATTCATAGGATGCGCCAATTCTGGCACTTAGCCTCGCTCTTCCACGCTGCCCTGGTGCGGTGGCAGGGGGTAATAGGGTTGGGGTTGATGTCAGCTTATAATGCCAGCTGACATCAAGCCCAGGTTAGTAATGGAGAGGCGTCTATAAGACACCCCCATTACTAACCCCATAGTCAAAGTTAAAAAAAACACAAACACCCAGAATAAAGTCCTTTAATTGAAATAAAGACACAATCCTTTATTGTTCTAAATTAAACCATACTTACCATCACGCCCATTCCAGCTGAAGCCAACGATCTCCTGCAATAAAAGAAAAATAATAAAGCAACCTCATCCTTACCTTTCCATGTTTCCCACGACAGCTTCAGCTCTGCTACATCGAGATGACAGGCTGGACCTCAGCAGAACGCTGCCATCCAGCCTGTCATCCCGCAGACACTGAGAAGCGCAGGCTTGCTTGCGCTGCTCAGCGTCTCTCTGTGACGACATCCAGATGAGCCGAGTTCATGTCCAATGAACTCGGCTCACCTCATGCACGTCACTGACAGCGTGGGAAAATTCTCACGCTGAAGCGCTGATTGCAGGAGAATTTTCCCACGCTGTCAGTGACGTGCAGGAGGTGAGCTGAGTTCATTGGACATGAGCTCACCTCATGCACATCACTGACAGCGTGGGAGTATTCTCCTGCACTCAGCACTTCAGCGTGAGAATTTTCCCACGCTGTCAGTGACGTGCATGAGGTGAGCCGAGTTCATTGGACATGACCTCGGCTCATCTGGATGCCATCACAGCGAGACAGTGAGGAGCGCAAGCATGCCTGCGCTTCTCAGTGTCTGCGGGATGACAGACTGGATGGCAGCGTTCTGCTGCGGTCCAGCCAGTCATCTCGATGTAGCAGAGCTGAAGCTGTCGTGGGAACCATGGAAAGGTAAGGATGAGGTTGCTTTATTATTTTTCTTTTATTGCAGGAGATCGTTGGCTTCAGCTGGAATGGGCGTGACGGTAAGTATGGTTTAATTTAGAACAATAAAGGATTGTGTCTTTATTTCAATTAAAGGACTTTATTCTGGGTGTTTGTGTTTTTTTTAACTTTGACTATGGGGTTAGTAATGGGGGTGTCTTATAGACGCCTCTCCATTACTAACCTGGGCTTGATGTCAGCTGGCATTATAAGCTGACATCAACCCCAACCCTATTACCCCCTGCCACCGCACCAGGGCAGCGTGGAAGAGCGAGGCTAAGTGCCAGAATTGGCGCATCCTATGAATGCGCCATTTCTGGGGCGGCTGACGGCTGGTGTTTCTAGCCTGGGAGGGGGCCAATATTCATGGCTCCCTTCCTGGGCTATTAATATCAGCCCCCAGCTGTCTGCCTAGCCTTTGCTAGCTATTAAATTAGGGGGGACCCCACGTCATTTTTTTGGGGGGGTCCCCCATTTTAATAGCTAGTAAAGGCTATGTATTCAGCTGGGGGCTGATATTAGTAGCCTGGGAAGCTCCGTGGGTATTACCCCCTTCCCAGGCTTCAAACATCTGCCCCAGCCGTCTGCTTAACCTCCGCTAGAGCCTAAAATTAAGGGGAACCCCACGCCAATTTTTTTAATAATAAATCCTTTATTTTAATACTAAATGACAAGTACAGTAACCAACACTATCACTGTACTTCATATATATGTGACTGACATGTTTCTATCTATCTAATCTATGTGTGAAGCTCTATTCTGTCTGTTATAAATTGTCGGGTACAGATGCTGAATTGCCGGCCGGCTTTTTTAAAGAGACAGTGCATGAAAACACTATTATTTTTTTTGATAAATCCTTTACGCTAAATGACAAGTACAGTAAGCAACACTGTCACTGTACTTCATATATATGTGACTGACATGTTTCTATCTATCTAATCTATGTATGATGCTCTATTCTGTCTGTTATAAATTGTCGGGTACCGCTGCTGAATTGCCGGCCGGCTTTTTTAAAGAGACGGTGCATGAAAACACTATTATTTTTTTTGATAAATCCTTTACGCTAAATGACAAGTACAGTAAGCAACACTTTCACTGTACTTCATATATATGTGGCTGACATGTTTCTATCTATCTAATCTATGTATGATGCTCTATTCTGTCTGTTATAAATTGTCGGGTACCGCTGCTGAATTGCCGGCCGGCTTTTTTAAAGAGACGGTGCATGAAAACACTATTATTTTTTTTGATAAATCCTTTACGCTAAATGACAAGTACAGTAAGCAACACTTTCACTGTACTTCGTATATATGTGGCTGACATGTTTATATCTATCTAATCTATGTGTGAAGCTCTATTCTTTCGGTTCTAAATTGTCGGGTACCGGTGTATGCCGCTGCTGAATTGCCGGCTTTTCATGTTTCACTGTGAGCACTGTTCCCATCGATTTGGGCAATCACTGTAATGCCACAACCACCATGGCTGTGGCATTACAGTGAGTGGCAGACAATCCCTGCATGATGGGTGCTCTAAATAGCGCCAGACATGCAGGACACGCTTTTGGTGCACGAACAGTTATCGAACATAACCTCGAACAGCCGAATTTTTTGCAAATCGTTCGGGTTCGTCGAACAACTCGAACACCGCCCAAAACAGCTCGAATTTGAGATTGGCGAACAGTTCTAGTCGAACACCGCTCATCTATAATCATTAGGTCACACAGGACACTCTGCTGCCAGTATTATTTATTGAGGGGTTTATGCCACTGTTGTCAATGGGATGAGTGTGCTGGCACTGATAATGGGGGTTAGGCTTTATCCGCTGTTAATGAAGTCACTTTGGCAGTTGTTTTTAGGGGGTTTCCTGTACTTATGGGAATGAAGAACATAGAAATACATGAATGTCATATATCTTTATTTACACCCAGTAAAGGCTATGCTCCATGTGGTCATATGAGTGTATGTGTGTAATGGGGGTCCGATACCGGGGGGACGTTCACTACGAATAAATGTGGAAAGCTGTTTGTGTCTTTATCAGGTCTGTGACTAAAGCCCCAGTCTCACATAGCGAGCTCGCTAGCGAGATTGCTGCTGTGTCACGGTTTTGGTGACTCACCAGCGACCTCACCAGCGATGTCGCTATGTGTGACACTTTGCAACGATCAGGCCCCTGCTGTGAGGTCGCTGATCGCTGCAAAGTGTCCTGGACCATTTTTTGGTCGTTGGCCTCCCGCTGGCCAGCACACATCACTGTGTGTGACCAGCGGGACCAACGATCTGGCTGGTAACCATGGTAAACATCGGGTTACTAGGGGCACGCGCACACTTAGTAACCCGCTGTTTACCATGGATACCGCTCTGCTAAGGTGAACGGTAACCTCCCGCGCACGTAGCAGAGTGGTATCCATGGTAAACAGCGGGTTACTAGGGGCACACGCGCACTTAGTAACCCGATGTTTACCATAGTTACCAGCCTTCTCCTGCTTCAGCAGCAGGCTGGTAACGGGAGCAGGACATCGTGGAACGATTCTTTCCACAATATCGCTGCTCCCCTGATCGCTGGTGAGCCTGCCTGTTTGACAGCTCACCAGCGATGTATTAGCAACGCAGCAACGATCCCTGACAGGTCGTATCGTTGTCGGGATCGCTGCTGCATCGCTTAGTGTGACGGGGCCTTTAGTCTTTTTTGGATTCACAGCTTTTCCTATGACTACTGCAAAAGAGAATAGATACAGGATGGCCGCGAGCCGCAGATCTTGGGGGGTCAGCAGCTTTATTATAACCGGACCCCTTATCCTATTCTTCATCCCTGGTGAATGATAAGTGGACACTCATCAGATTCTGTTTTCTTTAGGACGTCTACCTCCAACAGGAATGTGTCTTCGGACCTGGACTCTTCTCATGTGAGATTATTTTTTTAAATATTTTTTTTTTCCATTAATCTGAAAATATTGTGCCATTAACCCCTTAAGGACCTCGGGATTTTCCGTTTATGCATTTTCGTTTTTTGCTCCCCTTATTCCCAGAGTCATAGTGTTTGTATTTTTTGGTCAATATGGCCATGTGAGGGCTTATTTTTTGCGGGACGAGTTGTACTTTTAAATGTCATCACTGGTTTTACCATATCGTGTATGGGAAAAAGGGGAAAAAATTCCAAGTGCGATGAAATTGCAAAAAAAGTGAAATACCACAGATGGTTTTTTTTTGTTTTTTTTACCACGTTCACTGAATGCTAAACCTGACCTGCCATTATTATTCCCCAGGTCATTATGAGTTCGTAGACACCAAACATGTATAGGTTCTTTCTTATTTAAGTGGTGAAAAAAAAATCCAAAGTTTGCTTAAAAAAAATAAATAAATGGCGCCAATTTCCGAGACCAGTAGCGTCTCCATTTTTTCGGGATCTGGGTCTGTGTGAGGGCTTATTTTTTGCGCGCCGAGCTGACGTTTTTATTGTTACTATTTTGGGGTAGATCCGATGTTTTGATCGCCCGTTATTGCATTTTATTGCAATTTTGCAGCGACAAAAAAACGTAATTCTGGCGTTTAGAATTTTTTTCTCGTTACGCCGTTTACCGATCAGATTAATTCTTTTTTTATATTGATAGATCTGGCAATTCTGAACGCGGCGATACTAAATATGTGTATGTGGGTTGTTTTTATTATTATTTTATTTGAATGGGGCGAAAGGGGGGTGATTTAAATGTTTATATTGTTTTTATTTTTTTCATATTTTTAAAACATTTTTTATGCACTTTTTGCTTGCTTCTATAGTCTCCATAGGAGACTAGAAGCAGCAACTGTCTGATCGCCTCTGCTAAATAAAACAGATCACCTCTATGTAGCAGAAATGCTCCAGTACTATGAGCGCCGACCACTAGGTGGAGCTCATAGCGATCTTTACATGACAACCACTGGGGTCTGCTGCAGACCCAGGGTTGTCATGCCCACCCATCAGTGACCTGCGATCATGTGACGGGGTCACCGATAGGAGTGGCAAGTGACGCGCCTCTGATGCAGCGCTGTTAAATACCGCTGTCAGAGATTGACAGCGGCATTTAACTGGTTAACAGCCACGGGTGGATCGCGATTTCACCTGCAGCTGTTGCGGGCACATATCAGCTGTAATAATCAGCTGACATGTGCTCGGTTCAATGGGGGCTCACCGCCGGAGCCCTTACTGAACCGGGGGTGATGGCCTGGGGCGTACTAATACGCCCCAGGCTTTAAAGGGGTTAATCCAGCATTTGATAATGCAGACCATCTATTAGTTCAGTACAGAATTGAAACACAATGTAGACTGAGCAGAAAGTCAGTTAGAAGACAGTTTCCAATAGTAGATTGTTTGCTTTCTATGCCGGGAATAATTCCGAATTCAGCAGGTCACGTTGATGTTAACAGGCTTGGACTGGCCAACAGGAAAACGGGAGAATCCTCCGGTGGGCCACCACCCTCTGATATGAACAGTACTTGGCACAATATACTTGAATCTCTATGTACAGACAAAGTCAGCATCTTATTCACTGAACAATCTATCCAGTTCATTGTTATATAGATTTATGACTGAGGATAATGTTACGTTAATTGAAAAGTGGGGTCCTGGAGTTGGCTACTGGTGGGCCGAAACTGGATGCTGGATTAAATAAATTTACCAGTAATTTAAAGATTTGATACCTCTGGGCTTTGTGTGATTGATCCCATTATGTGCTTGTTTTTTCTTTCCAGCTTGTCCAAGAACAAAAGAAGAAAGGGATCTACAACTCCTGATATACTGCACCAGATTCCTGCCATCTCCGATCTTCAACATGGAGGTCACTGATCATACCGCAGAATACGTTGTCCATGTTTTCTCCATAGATGTAAAGGAACTAGGGTTGAGCGAGTATGTTCTGTCCGAGTATGCTCGGGCCGAGCTCCGAGTATTTATAGCTGCTCGGTGATATGGTTGAATCGCTCCCGTGTGCATCATTTGCAACTGTTTGACAGTTTTATTACATGGGAGGAATGTGTAAGAAATTGACATTCCTCACATGTAATAAAACTGTCAAACAGTCGCAAATCATGCACACGGGAGCGATTCAACCATATCACCGAGCAGCTATAAATAATCGGAGCTCGGCCCGAGCGTACTCGGCGAAAGGGTTAATAGAACATACTCACTCATCACTAAAAGGAACGTCTCAATAGTCAACTGAATGAATATCTTCTTTTATTAGCGCCTCATGCCGACCAACCGGGAAGCTCAGAAGAAATATCTACCATTTCCTTTGGATGAAGAAAAACCTGAGCCAACATCAGTGATGCCAGAAGAGCCGAAAGAAGAGGAGATGAAGGAGGCAATGAAGTATTGGGAGGTAGAAGAAATGGAAGTAGATGAGGCAGAAGACACCAAGGCGAAAGAAGAAGATAAGGCAGAAGAAAGCAAGGGGAAAAAACAAGATAAGGCAGAAGATACCAAGGGGAAAAAACAAGATAAGGCAGAAGATACCAAGGGGAAAAAAGAAGATAAGGCAGAAGATACCAAGGGGAAAAAAGAAGATAAGGCAGAAGATACCAAGGGGAAAAAAGAAGATAAGGCAGAAGATACCAAGGGGAAAAAAGAAGATAAGGCAGAAGATACCAAGGGGAAAAACCAACAAGATAAGGCAGAAGATACCAAGGGGAAAAAAGAAGAAGATAAGGCAGGAGATACCAAGGGGAAAAAAGAAGAAGATGCTAAAAAGTCAAAAGCAAAAGAAGAAAAGAACAACACCTGGACCAGAAGAGTTGAGAACCAGCCAGCAGGAAGACACAAGATCCGCCAGCAGTCCATCCTTAAATACGTGAATACCAACCTCAGAGGAAGGAGGAACATCATCTGGACCATCCTCCTCAAATCAGCGAGACGTTGATGGACTCTAAGGCACCAACATTCCAGCTGAAGGAACATCAACAGCTTCAAATCTAAAAATAATAAAAATAATAGACATAAAATAGTTATTATTAGATTAAGAAAGCTTAAAAATGTAGTAAAATCATAATAAAGACTTTAATAATATTAGGAGCAGTAATAATAGCAGTAATAGAATATTAATTTGTGTAATAATGGTAGAGACATAAAAATAACATCAGCAGGTTTGATCCAGGGTTGTAGGACTGATCGCCTTTTCCCGGGGTCAAGAAGGAATTTCCCCCCTGAGACAACAATTGGCTGAATGTGTCCAGGGGTTTTTGCCTTCTTCTGGATCAACAGCTTTAGAAATAAGGACCTACGAATTAGTAAGATTATAGTAGAATTAGCAATAGTGGAGTAGTAATTTAATATAGTATATAGCGTAATATTAGTGACCATAAAACAGGAATAATTTCACTAGTAAAGTAATAATAAATGTATACTATTATATTAAAAATAAAATATTAATAATATTTGTTAAATGATTAATTATTAATTAAATTAAATATTAATTATTAAAATTTGAATAAGTATTAGGAGATTTGATCCAGGGTTCTAGGACTGATCGCCTTTTCCCGGGGTCAAGAAGGAATTTTTCCACCATGACACAAATTGGCCGAACGTGTTCGGGGGTTTTTGCCTTCTTCTGGATCAACATCTTTAGGAATTAGGATCTAATTTTTAGATTTAGTAAAATATCAATACAAATGTTAGCAATAATGGTAAGAATAAAATAGCAATAATACAAAAACATCAAGCATAAAATAGTAGAATATTAGTAATAATATCAGTAAAATAGCAGGAAACTAAAAATAACACAAATAATAGTAATACAAAAATAGTATCTAAGGTAATGATTATAATAATTAGTAAATAATTAATATATATTAGGGTTTTGATCCAGGGTTCTAGGACTGATCGCCTTTTTTCAGGATCAAGAAGGAATTTTTCCCCAGTGACATAAATTGGCCGAATGTGTCCAGGTTTTTTTGCCTTCTTCTGGATCAATAACATTAGGAGTAGGATCTAATTAATAGTATCTAGAGAAATAATATAAATGTTAGTAACAATAATTATAATATTATTAATAGTAAGTAAAAAAATAGAAATAAATGTTAAAAAAAGTAGCGGTAGTAATAAAATAGCAAAATAAGTTATAATAGTATAGCATTATTAGAAATAGTATAATAATAGCATAGGACATTATTAGGCATCATCAGGTTTGATCCAGGGTTCTAGGACTGATCTCTTTTTCCCGGGGTCGAGAAGGAATTTTTCCCCTTGACACAAATTGGCTGAATGTGTCCAGGGGTTTTTGCCTTCTTCTGGATCAACAGCTTTAATTCTAGGTATCTCATAATACTAGAGTAATAATAGCAATAATAAGTATAATAATGTTGTAATAATAATCAATAGATTGTGAGGATAAGAATAAGATAAATACAATAAATAGGTTAGTTTGTTAGTGTAGGGCCCCATCTGTTGAGGTCGCCTTGTCGTTGGCAGATGGGCTTGCACAATTTGATCAAAATGAGCACTAAGAACCTCAAATTTATAAGTTTAAAGAATAAGGAAGTAATAAAATACACAAGATTATAAATATAACTTTGTCTTGCCACATTATTTTCCTGTAATGAAGAAAATCAGAAAATCCAGAACATTTTAGACATTTGTATCTCTGTGTCGTAATCATAGCAGGTTAAAAACGCAATGCGACAGCATAAGAAATTGTTAGATTCTATTTTGCAATGAGGCGCACAATGTAAACGTCAACTGACACATGCAACCATGTAACCCTAGCATAAAATGTATTAAAGTAAAATGTATTAATTTATTTCATAAACCAATAGTACACGTGAAAATTAGAAACTTTGTAATATATTTTATTAAAGAGATCTGTTTTTTTCTCCTCCTGGGCTTATCATTCATTCTCAATGTCCTTAATTCTTGGGTAAAATCTTTAGTGAATACAGATTTTCCCATTACTGAGATAGAAGATGACAGTTGGTGCTCAAAAAGTTCTATGGAGGGAGGAGGGTGGAGTTAGAGGCGGAGACAAACATTCTACTGCAAGTTCTCCTGAAAGGACAATTTCACTCTAGTGTGTAAATCATGATAGTTAACGTATATTTCAGACTATAAGACGCACCTAGGTTTTAGAGGAGGAAAATAGGAAAATAAAAATTTAAGCACAAAATGTGATCATGATGTACTGTTATGGAGGTAGGGGTCTTCTGCTGACACTGTTATAGGGGAAATATACCCCAATTCTATACTAATATCCCCCATCCTGGTATATATATGTCCCTCAATCCAGATATACAAGTGCTTCTCACAAAATTAGAATATCATCAAAAAGTTAATTTATTTCAGTTCTTCAATACACTAGACTTTGTGTTTTCATTGACTGTAAGCCATAATCATCAACATTAACAGAACTAAACACTTGAAATAGATCACTCTGTAATGACTATATAATATACGAGTTTCACTTTTTGTATTGAAGAACTGAAATAAATAAACTTTTTGATGATATTCTAATTTAGTGAGAAGCACTTGTATATGGCCAAGAATCCAGGTATATATGGCCCCCATCCTAATCCTGGTATGTATGGCCCCCTCATCCCCATCTTGGTATGCATAGCTGCATCCTCCCTATCCTGGTATGCATGGTCCACTCATCGTCATCCTGATATGCACGGCCCCATCCTCCCCATCCTGGTATGCATGGCCCCCTCATCCCCATCCTGGTATGCATAGCCGCATCCTCCCTATCCTGGTATTCATGGCCCGTTCATCCCAATCCTGCTATGCATGGCCCCATCCTCCCCATTCTGGTATGCATGGTCCCCTCATCCCCATACTGATATACTTGGCCCCTTCATCCTCATCCTTGTATGTGACGCGCCCCCTAGGCCGTGGGGTGCTCGGCCGGGCCGGTCGATGCTTGGGGGTGTTATGGTGGCAATGACCCAGTCTGTGACCCAGGGCGGTCAATAAAAGGGGAAAAGTAAAAGGGAATAAAGTTTTTATAGAGATAATTTCCGTGACACCACCTGTGGTATGCGGCTATATGGGGCCGCCACTGTTGTGCAGATCCTTGGGAGCTGGTGGTGACGCAGCAGAGTTGGTTCAGCTCTCCACAGGCAGAGCTTAGCTCCAGGGCAGGATATAGTGATGCTATGAGGTAGATGTTGTTGGTGCTGTGTAGTGCAGGGCTGATGATGACGCGGCAATAATTCTAGGACACAGTGGGGTGCAGTCTTCAAGGTTTTACTCACCGTTATCACACTGCTCCTGGTTACAACTGCCAGATTATAACCTCCCACGTCGTCCTGCGTTCACCAAGAAAGGGGTTCAGCAGTACTTAAACGGGACCCCGTTGTATGCTCCTTCCTCGGTCGTCTTCCTGCGCTTGCTCTCACCCTCCTGCCCTGCGCCTCACAATCAGTGTCCCAAGCCGGTAGCCTCGGATCTTGTCGGGCGACGTGCAGTCCCCTGGACCCTATGCGGCCACCTTTTCGGCGATATAATTGTGGTAGTTGGCAGATGCACCTTGAAAGTACAGTAGCCTCCGGATATATAGCTGAGCCTGATTATTCTCCACTAGTTTAGGGGCTGGTCCCCTCTGCAGCCTGATCCCTCCACGTCCGTGTAGATTCAGGCGTACAGGTGGCTTCAGCACTAGCCATGCCCCTGGGATCCCCTCTGTCTCTGGATCCTTCCCTCTACTCCCGTCCTCTCTCACTCTCTCTCCTGGGCCTCTCAGACTAGGCCTGACTCCTCTCTCTCCACTCAACTCCCGCTCCAAGCACTGGAGCCAGGAGCCTGGACCCTCCTACACTGCTCTCCTGAGCAGGACTGGCTGCTTCTAGATGGTTCCCCTCTTTTTTATACTCCTTCTGAAGGTGCTCCCCTGAAATACTTCCTCCACCCACACCCACTACATGGTTCCCCCTCTCTCGGTTCCCCCCCTTCCAACCAGGGACAGGGCTCTGCATTGTACGCATGTATCTTGCCCCGCCTGCTAGTCTGGAATGGTGTAGTGTTGGATGCAAGTGGGTGGGTCCTGGGTAGTACCCCATCCTTACCTGAGAGTGGGATACCACACCTCTGGGTGAAATGCAGTACCTCTGTGGTGACTGAACCCGCAGGGGCGCCACATATGCATAGCCGCATCCTCCCTATCCTGGTATGCATGGCCCGTTCATCCCCATCCTGGTATGCATGGTCCCCTCATCTCCATCCTGGTAGGCATGGCTCCTTCATCCTCATCCTGGTATGCATGGCTCCATCCTCCCTATCCTGATATGCATGCCCTTTCATCCCCATCCTGGTATGTATGGCCCCTTCATCCACATCCTGGTATGTATGGCCTCCTCATTCCCATCCTGGTATGCATGGCCTCCTCATCCCTATCCTAATATGCATGGTCCCCTCATCCCCTTCCTGGTAAGCATGGCCCCCTCATCCCCATCCTAATATGCATGGCCCATTCATCCCCATCCTGGTATGTATGGCCCCTTCATCCCCATCCTGGTATGCATGGTCCACTCATCCCCATCCTGGTATGCATGGTCCCCTCATCCCCATCCTGGTATGCATGGCTCCTTCATCCCCATCCTGATATGTATGGCCTCCTCATACCCATCCTGGCCCGTTCATCCCCATCCTGATATGCATGGCTCCTTCATCCCCATTCTGGTATGCATGGACGCATCCTCCCCATCCTGGTATGCATGGCCCCCTCATCACCAATCCTGGTATGCATGACCCCCTCATCACCAATCCTGGTATGCATGGCCTCCTCATCACCATTCCTGGTATGCAGCAGCTGATATCAGCCTGCAAGCAGCGCATGACGTCACTGCCATGTGCCCTCACACAGTGAGATGATTATGGGTGTGGAGAGGAGTGATTATTCATTTTCTTTAATACCTCACAGTGTCAGCTGCAGCCTTCAGCGGCTCGGCGATCACGTGTGCCCGCTGTTAAAGAGAATGAATATTCATTCCCCTCAACCTGGGTTGGACTGGGGAGTCTGGGGCCCACAGGAGGAATTGATCCTCGGGGCCCACCCTACAGCTATATGCAAATACCTGTTAGCAGTTATCCCTGTTATAGTGGAGCGTCGACTGTAAAACACAGGCGGCTCCTGCACATCTACTGTGCGCCACCATAACTGGGATGTACAATTACAGTAGTTTACATTATAGGGGTTCTTTGATGAAAACAAGTTATCACCGAATCACAGGTTAGGTAGGTGATATTGACGCGCCCCCTGGGCCGTGGGGTACTCAGTGCCGGGCCGGTCGTTGCTAGGGGAAATGTCACAGTGGCGGTAACCCGGTCCGTGACCCAGAGCGGTCAATAAAAGGGGTTTATTTACAGGGGATTTATAGTTTTTATATTTAATGTTCGTGATGCCACCTGTGGTATGCGGCTATGTACAGCCGCCGCTACGGAGCTGGGCCTCTGGAGCTGGTGTTTAATGCAGCAGAGTTGGTTTAGCTCTCCACAGTTCGAGCTTAGCTCCAGGGTGTTGCTGGGATGTTATAGATGTTGCTGTAGCAGTTGTGGTACAATGTAGTGCAGGGATGATGGCGCGGCAGTAATTCACGGAGACAGTGGGGTGCAGTCTTCAGCGTTTACTCACAGTTGTTGCAATCCAAGTTGCAGGTACCAGTGTAACTTCCCACGTCATCCTGTGCTTACTCAGGGAGGGGTTCAGCAATCCCTCAGGTAATTCAAGAGCGCTTGTTACGGGTCCAGGAGGTGGAACCTCTGTGCCGCGGTGCAAGGAGGGACCCAGAGGGGCGTAACTAAGTATCAACCCGGAGTGACCCTGGTCGGACCGCGGCAAACGACACCGTAACCAGGGAGGGACCGAGCAGAGGGACCAGGTGCTACTCTGGGGACGACCTTGTAAGAGAGCAGGTGGCTCCCACAGGTCAGACAGCAGGGGATGGACACAACAGGTAGGCAGCAGTCTCTGGGTTAGCTGACGGGTGGTCACGGTACGTGACGGAAGAAGTCTCTTGGCAAGCGGGTAGGTGGTCATGGAAAGTGACAGAGGGAGCCTCCGGGTAGGCTAGTAGGTGGTCACGGCAAGTGACGGCAAGCAGGCTGTAGTCTCTAGGCTGACAGGCAGGTGGTCACGGAAAGTGACAGCGGGAGCCTCCAGGTAGGCTAGCAGGTGGTCACGGCAAGTGACGGCAAGCAGGCTGTAGTCTCTAGGCTGACAGGCAGGTGGTCACGGCATGTGACGGCAGAGCCTCCAGGTAGGCTAGCAGGTAATAGGCGGGTAGCAGACGTGCGCTCCCAGGTGAGCGGGTTTAGCAGGCACGACAGGAAGCAGGCAGGTAACTGGCAGGTGCTTCCTGGAACGAAGGTGGACTTGCCCATAGACAGACTGGCGGAAGAGTGGGGGCACACTGTCGGGCAGGAGGAAAGAGAAGCTGACAGACAGGACTGGTAGTCAGGCTGGCAATGGAACCTGAGGGCTGAAGCAGAGGTAAGTATTCTGTGCAACAACTTTGCTCAGGCACCTCCATTTTGGAGGAGGTGCCTTATATATGGGAGGTCCTCCGGCTATTGGCCGAGGACTCCTTAGGACGCCGGCAGCAGCGGGGAGAGGAGCGCTGGAGGACGCCGCGCCAGGAGCGGGAAGGTGAGAGGGACGGCGTCTCTGCCTAGCAGAGAGCAGAGACGCCGATGCTACAGCGCTTAATGGGACCCCCTTCTGTATGCCTTTCTCAGTCGTCTTCCTGCGCTGGCTCCCACCCTCCTGCCCTGCGCCTCACAATCAGTGTCCCAAGCCGGTAGCCTCGGGTCTTGTCGGGCGACCTGCAGTCCCCTGGACCCTCTGTGGCCACCTTTTCAGCAATGTAATTGTGGCTGTGGCAACTGCACCCTAGAAGTACAGAAGCCTCCGGTTTCTAGCTGAACGTTGCAATTCTCACTAGTTAGGGGCCGGTCCCCTCTGCGGCATGATCCTTCCACGTCCTGGTAGATTCGAGCACACAGGTGGCCTCCAGCACTACCCCTAGGATCCCCTCGTTCCTCCTGTAGCCTTCCTTCCTGCTCCTCTCCTCAGTTTGTCTCACCTCCTGGGCCTCTCAGACTAGGCCCGCTCCGCCTGAGCAGAGCTCCTGCTCCACACACTCTCCTCCTCTGACTGAACTCCACTCCCTTTCCAAGATGGTTCCCTCTTTTATATCACTTCCTTTCCTGTGCTCCCCTGAACTACGTCCTCCACCCACACCCACTACATAGTTCCACCCTTCAGCTAGGGACCAGGAACTGTGCTCTCCCTTAGGAGCAATCTCGCCCTACCCCCACTGAAGTGGAATGTGTTGGATGCAGGTGTTAGTGTCCCGGGCAGCACTCTATCCTTACCCGAGAGTGAGATACCACACCTCTGAGTGAGATGCAGTACCTCTGTGGCGACTGAACCCGCAGGGGCGCCACAATATCATATTGATCGGTGTAATCTGACCATTGGAAACCGCACCGATCAGAAGAATGGGGAACTTTTATCCCTCTCAGGACACTTATCCACATTTAAAATGCAGCAGCAGGTGGGACGTCTGACCGCAGCTCCATTCATCCTCTTTGAGGCTTCCAGAAAAAAAACAAGAGCAGCCACTGAGGGAATGTATGGATCAGTGATCAAGTCGCACATGAGCTCCAGTCTAATGGGGATAAACGCTCCACAGTCTACCGATCGCACGGGTCCCAGCAGTCAGACCCCCACCAATCAATAAGTTATCCTTAGGCCACGTTCACACATCAGTATTTGGTCAGTATTTTACATCACTTATTTGTAAGCCAAAATCAGGAGTGGAACAATCAGAGGAAAAGTATAATAGAAACACGTCACCACTTCTGTATTTATCACCCACTCCTGGTTTTGGCTTACAAATACTGATGTAAAATACTGACCAAATACTGAATGTGTGAATGTGGCCTTAGGATAGGCGATTACTTGTTTTCACCGGAGAACCTCTCTAAGTGTATATTTGCTACTGTGTAATAGACACAGGGCAGGGAAGGCTTAAACGTCAACGTAATTAATCTCTAATAAAGAATCTTCTACTTATTGATATCTGTCACACTGTCACAGAATACTGGAGGTAGGGGGCCTAAGCTGACCCTAAGCTGGGGCCCTGACTAATCCCTCATCCTGGAGGTACTGTTAAAGGTACAGAGGTCCAGGCCGCCAGCGTAACCCCTACCTCCTGAAGATCCCTGCACCTCAGTAATCTAGTCCTGAGAAGGACCCCGATCACAACAATAGGGAACCAGAAATAATATGCCCACACACAGTATTTAGACGAACGAGACAGTACAAGGGAAAAACCAAAACCACCTTGCATACAACTTCTAAACAACTACAACAGAGGGAACACCAACGGGAAAGGAGATAAATGATAAAGCGAGGAAAGGGAAAACACACTTCCAAATACACTTATCTCAGCAACTCCAAACACCACGATCCGCTCTGTAAGTCTGAATGAAAAGCTTTCACCGACACCTCCCAAACAGACCTGCAGGAATATAAAGGAGTCTCACTAAAGAAGCATTGATTGCAGCTGGGCGAGGCTGGACCTCAGCTAGCCCAGAGAGAGAGAGAATTAACTCCTACACTGCCGAGAAAACACAAAGCACCAACAAGTCAGCTGCAAGAAGTCAGGCTGTGTACTCGTGACGATCTTCGTGGCAACACACCCGTGACAGTACCCCCCCTTCTACGAGGGGCCTCTGGACCCTCAGGGCCAGGTTTATCCGGGTGAGTCGTGTGGAAGGCCCGAACTAATCGGTCTGCGTTAATATCCGACGCAGGAACCCACATCCTCTCCTCAGGACCATACCCCTTCCAATGAACCAAGTACTGAAGGGACCGGCGATTAAAGCGTGAATCAATGACCCTCGATACCTGGAACTCCAAGTTACCATTGACAACCACAGGAGGGGGAGGTAAAGGTGACGGTACCACCGGCGCCACATACCTCTTAAGCAATGATCTGTGAAACACGTTGTGAATTTTAAACGTAGGGGGGAGGTCAAGACGGAATGCCACCGGATTAATAACAGAACTGATTCTGTACGGCCCGATGAACCTGGGACCCAGTTTCCAGGAGGGAACCTTAAGTTTAATATTCCTGGTAGACAACCATACCTGATCGTTCACACTTAGGTCCGGACCAGACACTCTCCTCCTATCAGCCATACGTTTGTATCGGTTCCCCATAGTATTCAGATTCTTCAGCACCCCTCTCCATACTGAAGCGAGAGATGAGGAAAATCGTTCCTCCTCCGGAACCCCCGAAGAGCCCCCCCTACTGAAAGTACAAAACTGGGGGTGAAAACCATATGCCCCAAAAAACGGGGACTTACCAGTGGACTCGCTCCGCCTATTATTGAGAGCAAACTCTGCCAGAGGTAGGAAAGAAGCCCAGTCCTCCTGGTTCTCTGACACAAAACACCGAAGATATGTCTCCAAGCTCTGGTTCATACGTTCCGTCTGACCATTGGTCTGAGGATGAAAAGCCGACGAGAATGACAAATGCATCCCCCGCCGTGCACAAAACGCCTTCCAGAACTTGGACACAAACTGAGACCCCCGATCAGACACCACCTCGGAGGGTACCCCGTGAAGCCTCACAATCTCCCCAATGAACACCTGCGCAAGAGTTTTAGCATTAGGGAGAGCCGGAAGAGCGATAAAATGTGCCATCTTGCTGAACCTGTCCACTACAACGAGTATGACCGTTTTACCCGAAGACGGAGGGAGGTCAGTAATAAAGTCCATAGACAGATGAGTCCAAGGACGCTCCGGGATCTTCAAAGGTAAGAGGGCCCCAGACGGACGGGTATGTGAGGTCTTAGAGCGCGCACAAACCCCACAGGACGCGACAAAAGTTACCACCTCTTTATGTAAGTTAGGCCACCAAAACCGACGCGAGAGGAGATCCACAGTTGCTTTACTCCCCGGGTGTCCTGCAAAAACTGAGTTATGGTGTGCCTCGATCACCTTTTGTCGCAACTGATCTGGAACGAACAGTCTCCCCGGAGGTCCAACAGGGGCGTCTCCCTGAGCCTCCAATATCTCCTCCTCCAGCTCAGAGCATACTGCCGAAACCACCACCCCCTCCTGAAGAATAGGAATCGGGTCGTCCGTATTCCCGGCCCCAGGGAAACTACGAGATAAGGCATCCGCCTTTACATTTTTAGACCCAGGACGATATGTAACGACGAAATTAAACCTGGTAAAAAACAATGACCACCTAGCTTGTCTGGGATTCAGACGTTTAGCGGACTTCAGATATAGCAGGTTCTTGTGATCGGTGATGACGGTGACCGGATGAACTGCCCCCTCCAAAAAATGGCGCCACTCCTCAAAAGCTAACTTAATGGCCAAGAGTTCCCTATTGCCGACATCGTAATTCCTCTCAGCGGACGACAATTTTTTAGAGAAAAAGGCGCACGGATGCCACTTACCAGGGGACGAACCCTGTGACAATACTGCTCCCACCCCTACCTCGGAAGCGTCTACCTCTACGAAGAATGGCTGAGACGCATCAGGTTGAATGAGTATGGGTGCCGAGGCAAAACATTTTTTCAAGGAGGAGAATGCTTGACAAGCCTTGTCAGACCACCTAGAAAAATCCGTCCCCTTTTTAGTCATGTCTGTGAGAGGCTTAACCATGGACGAGAAATTACGAATGAACTTCCGGTAATAGTTAGCAAACCCCAGGAAACGTTGTAGTGCCTTAAGATTCTCCGGCCGATCCCACTCAAGAACTGCCCGCACTTTCCCAGGGTCCATACGAAAACCGGACGCTGAAACCAGGAAGCCTAAAAACTGGAGTTCCTGTACGGCGAACACACACTTTTCCCACTTGGCATACAGTTTATTATCCCGCAAGATCTGTAACACCTGTCTAACGTGCTCCTGATGAGACACCAGATCCGGCGAGTAAATTAAGATATCATCCAGATATATGACAACAAACTGTCCCACCAGGTGGCGAAAAATATCATTAACAAAGTGTTGAAACACCGCCGGGGCATTAGTCAGACCGAATGGCATGACAAGGTTCTCATAATGCCCCTCCGGAGTGTTAAAAGCCGTCTTCCACTCATCCCCCTCCTTCATCCTAATCAGATTGTACGCCCCCCTGAGATCCAACTTAGAGAACCATTTGGCGCCCACGATCTGATTAAAGAGATCGGGAATAAGTGGGAGCGGATACGGATCTCGGACCGTAATCCGATTAAGTTCACGGAAATCCAGGCAAGGGCGTAGGCCTCCATCTTTCTTCTTAACAAAGAAGAACCCCGCGGCCACCGGAGAAGATGAAGGTCTAATATGCCCCTTAGCCAGACTTTCAGAAATATAATCCTTCATGGCCTGCCTCTCAGGACCAGAAAGGTTATTCAACCTAGCTTTAGGTAACTTGGCCTCAGGGAGCAGTTTTACAGAACAGTCATACACGCGATGAGGAGGTAGTTCCTGACACCCATTCTCCGAGAATACATCCTCAAAGTCCGCCAGAAATGGAGGTAAGACCCAAGGAGTAACCGCACCGATGACCGTGTTCATGCAGTTTTTATTACAGAATTTACTCCATTGGCTTATCTCTCTGGTTTGCCAATTAATAACCGGGTTATGCTTAGCTAACCAAGGAAGGCCCAACACTATAGGAGTGGGAAGACCCTCCAACACGTAGCAAGACAACAGTTCTTTATGTATTGCCCCCACTTGAAGTTTTACGCCATGCACAGCTTGCAAAAAACTTCCCTGACCGAGAGGTCTGGCATCGATCGAGAATATGGGGATGGGTTTAGCCAACTCACTCAATCGCATACCTTGAACCCGGGCAAACCGAGCATCAACCAGATTAGCCCCGGCCCCACTATCCAGAAGAACAGATATCCTCTCAGTTCTCGTACCCACCACCACCTCCGCCGGTACGAGAAACTGAGACGAACCTAGGGACGAAATACCTACTCCCAGATTGCCGTCCACCACACAACCTGGGATCAACAGTTTTTTCGACGACTCTTTACTCTGCAAGGGACGGGATGGACACCCCCCAATAAAATGTCCCTTTTTCCCGCAGAGAAAACACCTTCCTGTCTTATGGCGCACCACCGGTCCCCTTCCCCGAAATGATGTCCCTCCTAATTGCATAGGCTCCTCCGGACTGACCAGGGGAACCACCATATGAGGGGACCTTGTAGGAGGTGGAGACATTACAGGGGGTAGAGTTATCCCGCACCTCTCCCGAAGCCGTCTGTCAACGCGAATAGCAAGGGCCATAGCGGCTTCCAGTGACGCGGGAGAGTCATACTGTGCCAACACATCCTGTAATTTGTCGGATAAACCATGACAAAACTGGCTCCTAAGAGCCGGGTCATTCCACTGGGTGTCCGTGGCCCACCTACGGAACTCCGAACAGAATTCCTCCGCCGGACGATCTCCCTGCTGAATCCTACGTAACTTAGACTCAGCAAGGGAGATCCGATCTGGGTCATCATATACGAGTCCCAGAGCAGCGAAAAACCTATCCACTGACTGGAGAACCGGGGAGCTTGGGGGAAGAGAGAACGCCCAAGATTGTGGGTCCCCTTGTAGGAGCGAGATGACAATTCCCACCCTTTGTTCTTCACTGCCCGATGACCGAGGCCGCAGCCGAAAGTACAATTTGCATGCCTCCCGGAAAACAAAAAACTTGTCCCGCCCCCCAGTGAACCTGTCAGGGAGAGCTACTTTAGGTTCTGGTCCGGCTTGCTCCAGAGGATGCAAAACCTTGGACCTAACGTCCGCCAGCCCCATGGACAAACTCTGCAACTGCCGAGCTAGACCGGCTACTGGATCCATGGTAGCTGGAGAAAAACTAAGATGGTCGGTGAAAATGTCACACTGTCACAGAATACTGGAGGTAGGGGGCCTAAGCTGACCCTAAGCTGGGGCCCTGACTAATCCCTCATCCTGGAGGTACTGTTAAAGGTACAGAGGTCCAGGCCGCCAGCGTAACCCCTACCTCCTGAAGATCCCTGCACCTCAGTAATCTAGTCCTGAGAAGGACCCCGATCACAACAATAGGGAACCAGAAATAATATGCCCACACACAGTATTTAGACGAACGAGACAGTACAAGGGAAAAACCAAAACCACCTTGCATACAACTTCTAAACAACTACAACAGAGGGAACACCAACGGGAAAGGAGATAAATGATAAAGCGAGGAAAGGGAAAACACACTTCCAAATACACTTATCTCAGCAACTCCAAACACCACGATCCGCTCTGTAAGTCTGAATGAAAAGCTTTCACCGACACCTCCCAAACAGACCTGCAGGAATATAAAGGAGTCTCACTAAAGAAGCATTGATTGCAGCTGGGCGAGGCTGGACCTCAGCTAGCCAAGAGAGAGAGAGAATTAACTCCTACACTGCCGAGAAAACACAAAGCACCAACAAGTCAGCTGCAAGAAGTCAGGCTGTGTACTCGTGACGATCTTCGTGGCAACACACCCGTGACAATATCAGAGAGAACAAGTGACCTCCATACACAACGTAATCTCCTATACAAACACCAATAATACCACATACAAGGAACAAATACCGTCACATCATGACCAGACCACATATTACAACATACAAGGAACAAATACCAGCACACCATGATCAGACCACATATTACCACCACATAGTAACCGAATAATACCACATACAAGGGACAAATACCGCCACACCATGATCAGACCACATATTACCACCACATAGTAACCGAATAATACCACATACAAGGGACAAATACCGCCACATCATGATCAGACCACATATTACCACCACATAGTATCCGAATAATACCACATACAAGGGACCAAAAACCACCACACCATGACCAGACCACATATTACCACCACATAACAACAGAATAATACCACATACAAGGGACAAATACCGCCACACCATGATCAGACCACATATTAGCACCACATACAAGTGACAAATACCGCCACACCATGACCAGACCACATAGTGACTGAATAATAGTACTGGTAATGCAGTGATCACCAGTGACATTATACACAGGAGCTCTGTATACAGTGTATAGTGTACTGGTAATGCAGTTATCACCAATGACATTATACACAAGAGTTCTGTATATAGTGTATAGTGTACAGGTAATACAGTGATCACCAGTGACATTATACACAGGAGCTCTGTATATAGTGTATAGGGTACTGGTAATGCAGTGATCACCAGTGACATTATAAACAGCAGCTCTGTATATAGTGTATAGTGTACTGGTAATACAGTGATCACCAGTGACATTATACACAGGAGCTCTGTATATAGTGTATAGGGTACTGGTAATGCAGTGATCACCAGTGACATTATAAACAGCAGCTCTGTATATAGTGTATAGGGTACTGGTAATGCAGTGATCACCAGTGACATTATACACAGGAGCTCTGTATATACACTGTGTTCCAAATTATTATGCAAATAATATTTTCTCAGATTTTCCCAAATTACCTATATGAATTGCAGTCATTGTAATTTTCCAGTCAAATAACTATTAGAGTACAATTGAAAGGTTTTTGTACAAACTGCCGATGATAACAGTATATTTTTAAAAAAATAAAACACTCAAACTGCACTCAAAATGCATGTTCCAAATTATTATGCACAGCAGAGTTTTCAACCTTTTCATTTTAATAAAGAACAAAAAATGGTCATTTTTGAAATTATAAGCATTAGTAGGTTATTACAAACTGAAATCAAACACTTTTCAACTCAAAACTTTATTCTAGGTGATGTTACATTTGCACATAGGACCCCTTGTTCGAAAGGAGCTTCTGAACTCTCTCGTCCATTGAATTTGTCAGGTTTTGGATGGTTTCTGCTTTAATTGTTTTGCATGAGGACAGAATACCCTCCCAGAGCTGTTGCTTAGATGTGAACTGCCTCCCGCCATCATACACACTCCTTTTGATGATGCTCCAGAGGTTCTCAATGGGGTTGAGATCAGGGGAGCATGGCTGCCACACCATAAGTTTGTCCCCTTTTAGGCCCAAAACAGCCAGAGATGCAGATGTGTTATGTGCAGCATGAGATGGGGCATTATCATGCATGAAATGATCTCGATGGTCCAGATGGATGGAGTGGAGGATGGTTGGTTGATGGACACCCCATGCAAACATGGCTACGGCGCCAACAAGGAGGAGGTGGAGTAATGTTTTGGGCTGGAATCATGGGGAGAGAGATTGTCGGCCCTTTTAGGATCCCTGAAGGGGTAAAGATGAACTCCATAATGTATGTTGAGCTTCTCAAACAGCACTTCCTTCCATGGTTCAAGAAGAAGAGCTGTGCATTCCGCAGCAAGATCATTTTCATGCATGATAATGCCCCGTCTCATGCTGCACATAACACATCTGCATCTCTGGCTGCTGTGGGCATAAAAGGGGACAAACTTATGGTGTGGCCCCAATGCTCCCCTGACCTCAACCCCATTGAGAACTTCTGGAGCATCATCAAAAGGAGTGTCTATGATGGCGGGAGGCAGTTCACATCTAAGCAACAGCTCTGGGAGGGTATTCTGTCCTCATGCAAAACAATTGAAGCAGAAACCATCCAAAACCTGACAAATTCAATGAATGAGAGAGTTCAGAAGCTCCTTTCGAACAAGGGGTCCTATGTGCAAATGTTACATCACCTAGAATAAAGTTTTGTGTTTAAAACTGTTTGATTTCAGTTTGTAATAACCTGCTAATGCTTATAATTTCAAAAATGACCATTTTTTTGTTCTTTATTAAAATGAAAAGGTTGAAAACTCTGCTGTGCATAATAATTTGGAACATGCATTTTGAGTGCAGTTTGAGTGTTTTATTTTTTTTTTTAATATACTGTTATCATAGGCAGTTTGTACAAAAACCTTTCAATTGTACTCTAATAGTTATTTGACTGGAAATTACAATGACTGCAATTCATATAGGTAATTTGGGAAAATCTGAGAAAATATTATTTGCATAATAATTTGGAACACAGTGTAGTGTATAGTGTACAGGTAATACAGTGATCACTAGTGACATTATACACAGGAGCTCTGTATATAGTGTATAGTGTACTGGTAATACAGTGATCACCAGTGACATTATACACAGGAGCTCTGTATATAGTGTATAGTGTGCATTTACATGTAATACACTGACTCACCAGTGACGTCTCTAGTTGAAGTCCTTCATCTAGCACAGACCGCCATTACTTCTTCCATCCAGGACTTGTCACTGCAGAAAATAACCCACAGTTATCAATAGCTGATCACTTCTCGAGCACATTCCCCACTTATTTCCTGATTTCTACACTACAGCAGATGAAGAAAAAAAGTGACATAGTGCCGCCCTGCACAGTAACAGGATCTCCCTTTTGTTACTCCCCCATGGAGAACAGTATCCTCAAAAGTAAATTATAGTACAGCAATATTGTCCCCTACAGCAATAATGTCCCCATTTGCCACCATAAATTAATACCACATTCTGGCCCCCATGCTGTAATTGTCACCCATCCTGGCCACCTTTATTTAATAATATTCCCCATCCTTGGCTCTCATGTATCTCCCCCACCCATCCTGGGCCTGTATGTATCATCCTCTCTCCACCCATCATGGGACCCTATGTAACATCCTCTCCCTAACCATCATGGGCCCCTATGTATCATCCTCTCCCTCCCTATCATGGGCCCCTATGTATCATCCTCACCCCCATCATGTGCCCCTATAAAGCATCCTCTCCCCCCTCATCATGTGGCCCTATATAGCATCCTCTCCCCCATCATGTGTCCCTATATAGCATCCTATCCCCCATCATGTGCCCAAATATAGCATGATCACCCCCATCATGTGTCCCTATATAGCATCCTCTCCCCATCATGTGCCCATATATAGCATCCTCTCCCCCTTCATGTGCCCCTATATAGCATCCTCTCCCCCTTCATCATGTGGCCCTATATAGCATCCTCTCCCCCATTATGTGCCCCTATATAGCATCCTCTCCCCATCATGTGCCCCTATATAGCATCCTCACCCCCATTATGTGTCCCTATATAGCATCCTCTCCCCATCATGCGCCCCAATATAGCATCCTCTCCCCCATCATGTGCCCCTATATAGCATCCTCTCCCCCATCATGTGCCCCTATATAGCATCCTCTCCCCATCATGTGCCCCTATATAGCATCCTCTTCCCCATCATGTGCCCATATATAGCATCCTATCCCCCATCATGTGCCCCTATATAGTATCCTCTCCCCCATTATGTGCCCCTATATAGCATCCTATCCCCATCATGTGCCCCTATATAGCATCCTCACCCCCATTACGTGTCCCTATATAGCATCCTCTCCCCATCATGCGCCCCAATATAGCATACTCTCCCCCATCATGTGCCCCTATATAGCATCCTCTCCTCCATCATGTGCCCCTATATAGCATCCTCTCCCCATCATGTGCACCTATATAGCATCCTCTTCCCCATCATGTGCCCATATATAGCATCCTCTCCCCCATCATGTGCCCCTATATAGCATCCTCTCCCCCATCATGTGCCCCTAAATAGCATCCTCTCCCCCATCATGTGCCCCTATATAGCATCCTCTTCCCCATCATGTGCCCATACATAGCATCCTCTCCCTCATCATGTGCCCATATATAGCATCCTCTCCCCCTTCATGTGCCCCTATATAGCATCCTCTCCCCATCATGTGCCCATACATAGCATCCTCTCCCCCATCATGTGCCAATATATAGCATCCTCTCCCCCATCATGTGCTCATATATAGCATCCTCTCCCCCTTCATGTGCCCATATATAGCATCCTCTCCCCCATCATGTGCCCATACATAGCATCCTCTCCCCCATCATGTGCCCATATATAGCATCCTCTTCCCCATCATGTGCCCATATATAGCATCCTCTCCCCCTTCATGTGCCCATATATAGAATCCTCTCCCCCATCATGTGCCTCTATATAGCATCCTCTCCCCCATCATGTGCCCCTATATAGCATCCTCTTCCCCATCATGTGCCCATACATAGCATCCTCTCACCCATCATGTGCCCCTATATAGCATCCTCTCCCCCATCATGTGCCCATATATAGCATCCTCTCCCCAATCATGTGCCCATATATAGCATCCTCTCCCCATCATGTGCCCCTATATAGCATCCTCTCCCTCATCATGTGCCCCTATATAGCATCCTTTTCCCCATCATGTGCCCCTATATAGCATCCTCTCCCTCATCATGTGCCCCTATATAGCATCCTTTTCCCCATCATGTGCCCATACATAGCATCCTCTCCCCCATCATGTGCCCATATATAGCATCCTCTCCCCATCATGTGCCCCTATATAGCATCCTCTTCCTCATCATGTGCCCCTATATAGCATCCTCTCCCCCATCATGTGCCCCTATATAGCATCCTCTCCCTCATCATGTGCCCCTATATGGCATCCTTTTCCCCATCATGTGCCCATACATAGCATCCTCTCTCCCATCATGTGCCCATATATAGCATCCTCTCCCCCTTCATGTGACCATATATAGCATCCTCTCCCCCATCATGTACCCATATATAGCATCCTCTCCCCCTTCATGTGACCATATATAGCATCCTCTCCCCCATCATGTGACCATATATAGCATCCTCTCCCCCTTCATGTGACCATATATAGCATCCTCTCCCCCTTCATGTGACCATATATAGCATCCTCTCCCCCCCCATTCCTTCACTACCCTGCCTGTTCATAAAGGAAAAAAAATCTTCTTAACTTTCTGCACACCCCCGGCGGCGTCCTCTGCAGGTTCATCCTCATCATGGGCCCCTGTGGTCTCCGCCGTCCATTCAGAGGCTGAACTCTGACAGCAGCCCGCCGGCCGGAGGCCTTTTCAGATCACTGCTATGCACTGCGCACTGACGTCACCGTCCGGCGCATAGCAGTGACGTTCAATGTCCACCAGCCTATCAGAGGACAAAGGCTGACGAGCGCAGCCTTGATTGACTGGCGGCCTTTGAACGTCACTGCCATGCGCCGTCTGTGCACAGCGCATAGCAGAGAGTAGATTTTCCTGTAGGCGGCCATCAAGGGGAAAGTATGCGCCGCGCGCTGAGCGTGCTGCGGCCCGTGGTCAGAAAGATCAGAAAATTTTGGAGGAAAAAGTGCGTCTTATAGTCCGAAAAATATGGTAACTCTTTCTACTTCTTCTTGGCTTCTATTAATATGAATAAAATTATCCATCAACATGATACGCCTAGAACAACCTGCATTCACAATTGTCTTACTCTGAGGGGCTACCTAATACACAGAATTATCCTTAAACGCCAGAAAAATTTGAACATTTTCAATGAGAAGCATTTCTTTGTCTAGGAGTCCTTTCTAGGATATTTTTGAACACCTTCTCGCTGGCACCTGTATGCAGCGTTGGACTGGAGTACATTGGGCCCACCAGAGAAAATCATTTTTGGGGCCCACTGTGTAGCTACATAGAAATGCAGTTGTGCTCAAAAGTTTACATACCCCGGCTGAATTTTTCCTTTCTTGGTCTTGTTTCAGAGAATATGAATGATAACAAAAAAACTTTTTCTCCACTCATGGTTATTGGTTGGGTGAAGCCATTTATTGTCAAACTACTGTGTTTTCTCTATTTAAATCTTAATGACAACCAAAAACATCCAAATGACCTTCATGAAAATTTCACATACCCCTGTTCTTAATACCGTGTATTCCCCCTCTAACATCAATGACAGCTTGAAGTCTTTTGTGGTAGTTGTGGATGAGGTTCTGTATTTCCTCAGATGGTAAAGCTGCCCATTCTTCTTGGTAAAAAGCCTCCAGTTCCTGTAAATTCCTGGGCTGTCTTGCATGAACTGCGCGCTTGAGATCTCCCCAGAGTGGCTCAATGATATTGAGGTCAGGAGACTACTGAGGTGGCCACTACAGAACCTTCACTTTGTTCTGCTGTAGCCAATGACAGGTCGACTAGGCCTTGTGTTTTGGATCGTTGTCATGTTGGAACGTCCAAGTATGTCCCATGCGCAGCTTCCAGGCTGATGAGTATTTGCTGATAACGTGCTGCATTCATCTTTCCTTCAACTGTTACCAAGCTTCCTGTGCCTTTGTAGCTCACACATCCCCAAAACATCAGCGATCCACCTCCGTGCTTTACTGTAGGAATGGTGTTCCTTTTGTAGCGCCCCGAGGGTTCGGCTGCTACAGGGGTATTGCACCTCTGCCAGAGGTGTGATATTCCACTCCCGGGTAAGGATGGAGTGTGGACCAGGGCTCGTTTAGCTGCATGCATCACACACACCCCATTTCCGAGGGACAGAAATGCAGGCACGACAGAATCTGTCCCTGGCTGGAGTGGGGAGGGGGGAGGAAAACCCAGTGATGTAGGAGCAGATAGGGGTTGGGTTTCTGGGCATAGGTAGGAGCCTATTGGTTGCAAGTCACCTGGGCTCATACACAGAGAGGGAGGTATAAGAGGTGGGCACCATCTTAGAACAGTGTTCAGTCTGAGAGAGGAAGTGACAGAGCAGGGCCTCTGTGGAGCTCTGCTCCGGAGGTGGGCCTAGCCTGTGAGGCCAGAGCCAGTAGAAAAGACAGGAACAGAAAGGAAAGGAAGAAAGGAACAGGACACCAAGAGAGGCCCAGAGACACGAAGGCAGAAGGAACCCCAAAGGCCCAGGAGATTGCGGGTGACGGGTTGGCAGAACAGGGTACCGGATCCCAAGTTGGTGGAGGTGACTAATCCTCAGCCAAGGACCGGCGGTCGCGATCATATCTTGGTGCAACCCCTCACTACACCTACTAGAAAGGCACACCACATAGGGTCAGGGAGGTGAGCACGAAGCCCTCTCAAGAGAAGGCCCGCGGGAGCTGGACAGACGTAGTGTCACTGGTGGGGCACGGCCAGAGGAAGGAGTAGAAGTGAGTCCTGTGACACACTCTGGAATTGCCTGGGGGTCGACCGAGCCCCCTGCCTGGTGGACGCAGCATGGCTTGGGCAGTCATTGCCCGTGGAATGACTTGGGACATAAAGAACTGTGAGTAAAGAACTTGAACTGCAATCCCACGTCTCTGTGCTTTATCGCCGCACCAGCACTACTAGTGCTGGGACGCCCGTGCACCATCACTCCCATCATCCACATTCTCTGCCCTGGGGCTGCACTCTTCCCGTGGGGAGTCACACTACCTCAGCTGCATACCCCATCAGCCCCAGCGGTCTGCCTTGCAGCGGCGGTCCACACTGACCGCAATCCACGGGTGGCGTAGTCGGACAATTAACTTAAAGCTTACAAATAGACTGCCACTGATTTGACCACCCTGAGCCACGGGACCGGGTCGCCGCCACGGAGACTACAACCCCCCCAGAGACCTGGTTCCGGGTACCCCACACACGTGCGCAAACGCGGCCCAGGGGGCGAGTCAACTTTTGGCGTAGTCGGCAGGATCGTTACCAACCCGCCACAAACGGGTATTGCGTGCCTGAAAGAGACGTTGCACTTACCTGAGAGAGGTTCCCCGCCATCCGGAGCAGTTTCCCGCCATCTTCGGTCATTTCCCGCCATCTTCAGCCGTTTTCCCGCCATCGGACGCCATCTTCAGGATGCCGCGCGGGAAGAAGAGGGGCAGGGACATCAAAAACGCGCGAAGTCCGAAGCCCCGCCCCACGCGCTGACGCCGCACAAGGTCCTGGAAGGAGCCCAGCGAGCGCTGACGTCAGCAGCGCGCGACGCCAGGTCCTCAACGCAGACCATCGCGAGCGGAGCCGCGGCCTACAGAAGAGGATCGCCGGAAGGTAGGCCACGGTCAACCGGGGGGGAGGAAGACATCAGGAACGGAGAGCAAGATGGCGGACCGGCAGCAGACTAAGCTGCCCAGCATCGGCAGTGCCCCAGCCGTCGCGGGTCCCGACTAGCGCCAGGAGAAGACGCGTGACGCAGGAGCGGTCGCGGGAACAGGTAAGAGGAGTCTCCCTGTACCGGACGCTGCCAGCGTCAGCCTGCTCCCGGGCCCCCTGGTGGAGCCGCCGATCCCGGGCGCTGCAGACACCGACCTGCTCCAGACCCCGCAACAAGCCCTGCAGCCGAGCCCTCCAGCCCTGGGCACTGCCGCCACCAGCACGCGCCCAGGCCCAAAGTCGCACCCTCTGACCCCGGGCGTCATCAACAGCGGCCTTCTCCAGACCCCGCCGCAAGGCCTACTGCACCGCAGCGCAAGGGGCGGGTACGCCCTCCACGTCCATGGAGTGGTAAGAGAGGAGGAGCAGTACCACTCAGACCCCGAGTACCAAGAGGACCCGGACGGGTCTGAAGACTACCACCAGGAGGAGCAAGGAGCATCAGGAGGACACCGTTACCAGTGAACGGTAAAGTGTAACTGTACATAGTTACCCGTCAGGGTATGAGAACTGTTAAAGGGACTGTTTCCAGAGAAAGTGTGGTCCCCGTTGGGACTGATATAGAACTGTGTAGAACTTACCCCCTATATCCCTTATCTGGCTGGGGACTGAAAACAGCCATCCCTTTTCCCTAATCTGGCTGGGGACTGAGAGCAGCCATTCCCCTAAGAAGAAAGAACAGCTGGTCGCAAGTTGCACCGCGGCCAGTACCCAAGAATATGTTTACCTAAAAATGTTTTATAATGAAAAGGTTTTATATGCTGCTAAAGTAAAAATGCAAATGTTTGGTAAGGTGTTTTATATGACAAAAGAGTTCCGGTAGTAATCACCATATCTAGTGAAAGAAAAATGTTGAAAAAGAAGAAAGTGTTTCCCATAAAGGGAATTAAATAATGTCATCCGTTTTCTATGTGAAAAGTTTGAAAAAGTATTGCATGTTTTTGAATTGTCTTTGCTCTTTTCCAGCCCGAGGGCGTGCTGTGGTTTACCAGGGGGGAATGTAGCGCCCCAAGGGTTCGGTCGCTACAGGGGTATTGCACCTCTGCCAGAGGTGTGATATTCCACTCCCGGGTAAGGATGGAGTGTGGACCAGGGCTCGTTTAGCTGCATGCATCACACACACCCCATTTCCGAGGGACAGTTCAACGGTGCTCCCATTAGACAGAAATGCAGGCACGACAGAATCTGTCCCTGGCTGGAGTGGGGAGGGGGGAGGAAAACCCAGTGATGTAGGAGCAGATAGGGGTTGGGTTTCTGGGCATAGGTAGGAGCCCATTGGTTGCAAGTCACCTGGGCTCATACACAGAGAGGGAGGTATAAGAGGTGGGCACCAACTTAGAACAGTGTTCAGTCTGAGAGAGGAAGTGACAGAGCAGGGCCTCTGTGGAGCTCTGCTACGGAGGCGGGCCTAGCCTGTGAGGCCAGAGCCAGCAGAAAAGACAGGAACAGAAAGGAAAGGAAGAAAGGAACAGAACACCAAGAGAGGCCCAGAGACACGAAGGCAGAAGGAACCCCAAAGGCCCAGGAGATTGCGGGTGACGGGTTGGCAGAACAGGGTACCGGATCCCAAGTTGGTGGAGGTGACTAATTCTCAGCCAAGGACTGGCAGTCGCGATCATATCTTGGTGCGACCCCTCACTACACCTACTAGAAAGGCACACCACATAGGGTCAGGGAGGTGAGCACGAAGCCCTCTCAAGAGAAGGCCCGCGGGAGCTGGACAGACGTAGTGTCACTGGTGGGGCACGGCCAGAGGAAGGAGTAGAAGTGAGTCCTGTGACACACTCTGGAATTGCCTGTGGGTCGACCGAGCCCCCTGCCTGGTGGACGCAGCACGGCTTGGGCAGTCATTGCCCACGGAATGACTTGGGACATAAAGAACTGTGAGTAAAGAACTTGAACTGCAATCCCACGTCTCTGTGCTTCATCGCCGCACCAGCACTACTAGTGCTGGGACGCTCATGCACCATCACTCCCATCATCCACATTCTCTGCCCTGGGGCTGCACTCTTCCCGTGGGGAGTCACACTACCTCAGCTGCATACCCCATCAGCCCCAGCGGTCTGCCTTGCAGCGGCGGTCCACACTGACCGCAATCCACGGGTGGCGTAGTCGGACAAGTAACTTAAAGCTTACAAATAGACTGCCACTGGTTTGACCACCCTGAGCCACGGGACCGGGTCGCTGCCATGGAGACTACAACCCCCCCAGAGACCTGGTTCCGGGTACCCCACACACGTGCGCAAACGTGGCCCAGGGGGCGAGTCACTTTCACCATAGGCCTTATTGACCTCTCTCCAAATGTAACGTTTATGGTTGTGGCCAAAAAGTTTGATTTTGGTTTCATCACTCCAAATTACCTTGTTTCAGAAGTTTTGAGGCTTGTCTCTGTGCTGTTTGGCACATTGTAGGTGAGATACTTTGTGGTATTTGCGCAGTAATGGCTTTCTTCTGGCGACTCGACCATACAGCCCATTTTTCTTCAAGTGTCTCCTTATTGTGCATCTTGAAACAGCCACACCGCTAGTTTTCAGAGAGTCCTGAATTTCAGCTGATGTTATTTGTGGGTTTTTCTTTGCATCTCGAACAATTTTCATGGCAGTTGTGGCCGAAATTTTTGTTGGTCTACCTGACCGTGGTTTTGTTTTTACAGAGCCCATGATTTTCCATTTGTTAATCACAGTTTGAACGCTGCTGACTGGCATTATCATTTCCTTGGGTATGTTTTTGTATCCCTTTCCTGTTGTAGCATCGGCGTCTCTGCCCCGTACTAGGCAGAGACGCCGTCCCTCTCACCTCCCCGCTCCTGGCGCGGCGTCCTCCAGCGCTTCTCTCCCCGCTGCTTCCGGCACGCGCTCCTTCCCCGGCAGTGTGCTTAGGGCGCGCGCGCTCCCCCTCTCTTATAGGGACCGCGCGTGCCGTCCTAAGAAGTCCCCGGCCAATTGCCGGAGGACCTCCCATATTTAAGGCACCTCCTCCAAAATGGAGGTGCCCGAGCAATGTTGTTGCAAAGCCTTCACTCTGCTTCAGCCCTCAGGTCCCGTTACCAGTTACCAGCCAGTCACCTGCCAGATTCCTGCTTGTTACCTGCCAGTCACCTGCCGGATTCCTGCCTGTTACCTACCAGTTACCTGCCTGATTCCTGCTTGATACCTGCCTGATATCCGTTTACCTGCTTGCAAGCCTGCGGTCCGACGGTCTGCTTTCCTACACCTGTCAGTCTGTCTATGGACCAGCCTGCTCGCTCACCTGGGAGCGCTCATCTGCTACCTGCCTGCTAGCCTACCTGGAGGCTCCGCCGTCACTTGCCGTGACCACCTGCCTGTCCAGAGACTCTCGCCTGCTCACCTGGGAGCGCTCATCTGCTACCTGTCTGCTAGCCTACCTGGAGGCTCTGCCGTCACTTGCCGTGACCACCTGCCTGTCCAGAGACTCTTGCCTGCTCACCTGGGAGCGCTCACCTGCTACCTGTCTGCTAGCCTACCTGGAGGCTCTGCCGTCACTTGCCGTGACCACCTGCCCGTCCAGAGACTCTCGCCCGCTCACCTGGGAGCGCTCACCAGCCACCTGCCTGCTGTCCTTCTACCCAGAGACTGTCCCTGTCACTTGCCGTGAGTACCCGTCCTCTACCCAGAGACTGTCCCTGTCACTTGCCGTGAGTACCCGTCCTCTACCCAGAGACTGTCCCTGTCACTTGTCGTGACTACCTGCCTGTCTTCCCTGGGAGCCACCCGCTTCCTTACATGGACTGCCCCCTTGTATAGTTGCACAGAGGTTCCACCTCCCAGACCCGTTACAGTTTGCTCGGGCCATGAACCCGGTGGCCCCCAGATCTCCGATCTGCACCAGGAAGTCTTACGTCAGAAAACTCAGCAGGAGGTGGTACTGTCCTATCTACGGTCCGTTAACTCTCGTCTAGGCACATTGTGTGACTTGTCTATGTCTACCTCTGGTCCAGCCGTGCCCATTCCTGCGGTACCGCAATCCAGTCCCTTCATGGTACCCGACTATGGACCTCGGCTTCTGGCACCTCCACGATTTGCCGGCGAACCTACTTTAGCTCGGGGTTTCATAAACCAGTGCACCCTGCACTTTGAGCTACTGGCATACCAGTTCATCTCCGACCGAGCCAAGGTGGCCTTCATCATGTCCCATCTTACTGGGGAGGCACTGGCATGGCTAAATCCCCTGTGGGAGAGAGGGGATCCCCTGGTGTCCGACCTGCCGTCTTTCCTCGCTGCTTTCCGGAAAGTCTTCGATGAACCTGGACGGAAAACCTCTTCTGCCTCCTCACTGCTACGTCTCCGCCAAGGGAGTCTCACCGTGGGCCAATATGCCATACGGTTCCGCACCCTCGCTTCTGAGCTTGCCTGGGAAAATGAGGCTCTGGTGTCTGTCTTCTGGGAGGGTCTTTCCGGTCGGATTAAGGACGAGTTAGCTGGTCGGGACATTCCTACCACTCTGGATGACCTGGTGTCACTAGCTACCCGGATTGGCATCCGGTTCCAAGAACGTGCCAAGGAGACTACGTGGGAGAAAGACTTTTCTTGCTCTGCTCCTACTTCCCTGAGACCTGCCTCTCAATCAGTCACTCCGCGGGTGCCCTCGCCTGAACCTATGCAGATCGACCAGACCAAGATGGTCAAATCTCGCCAAGAATCTCGCCGAGCCGAGGGAAGCTGTTTCTATTGTGGCAGTATGGAGCACTTCATCCGTTCCTGCCCGGAGAAGCCGGGAAACGCCAGTGTCTAGGACCGCTCGGAGAGGTCGTCCTAGACAAAAGTAAGCCCTCTCCGTCTCTGACTTTACCGGTCTCTATTGCTTGGGGAGAAAACCGTCACTTTGAACTTGCCCACCTGGATTCTGGAGCTGCTGGAAACCTCATCTCCCAGTCTCTGGTAGAGAGATACCGTATTCTCACCAAGTCCCTGGCTGAACCATTATCAGTTGCCTCCGTGGATGGAAGACTTCTCTCGGAGACCATCCTGCTCGTCACTGAACCCATTACCCTGCAGGTGGGAATGCTGCACTCTGAGGAAATCTCATTCCATGTGTTGTCCGGACTTTCTCACTCCCTGTTGCTAGGTCTACCTTGGCTCCAGACACACGAACCCGTATTGAACTGGCGATCCGGTGAAGTACTCCGATGGGGTCCAGACTGCCATAGGACCTGCCTGGTTCCGGTCCGCCCAGTTCGCCCTCCGCCTACTCCAGCTAATTTACCAGGTCTCCCGGCTCCTTACTGGCCCTATGCGGACGTCTTCGGTAAGAAGGAAGCAGAGACGTTGCCACCCCATAGGCCATATGACTGCCCGATCGACCTGGTACCTGGCACCACTCCTCCCCGTGGGCATATCTACCCATTGTCTGCAGCCGAGACCCGGGCCATGTCTGAGTACATTGAAGAGAATCTGGCTAGGGGATTTATCCGGAAATCTACCTCCCCGGCTGGAGCCGGATTCTTCTTTGTCAAAAAGAAAGACGGCTCGCTACGCCCCTGTATTGACTATAGAGGACTCAATCAGATCACGGTTAAAAATAAATACCCCCTTCCGCTCATCTCTGAGTTATTTGATCGTCTTAAAGGCGCCAGGATCTTCTCCAAGCTGGATCTACGTGGAGCTTATAACCTGGTCCGTATCCGTCAGGGAGACGAGTGGAAAACAGCATTTAATACCCGGGACGGACACTATGAGTACCGTGTGATGCCCTTCGGTCTCTGCAATGCTCCCGCCGTCTTCCAAGAACTGGTCAACGACATCTTCCGTGACCTTCTTTACTCCTGCGTGGTGGTATACCTGGACGACATCTTGGTCTTCTCTCCGGATCTTCCCACACACCGGAGGGATGTTCGTCAGGTCCTGCTTAGGCTCAGGCAGAACCACCTCTATGCTAAATACGAGAAGTGCCTTTTTGAGCAGACCTCTCTTCCTTTCTTGGGCTATGTTATCTCCCAGACAGGCTTGCGAATGGATCCCGAGAAGCTCTCTGCTGTCCTAAAGTGGCCCCGTCTGGAGGGCTTGAAGGCGATACAGCGATTCCTGGGCTTCGCTAATTAATATCGTCTCTTCATTCCTCACTTCTCGTCACGGACTGCGCCCATATCTGCGCTCACCCGTAAGGGAGCAAATCCCAAGGTATGGTCATCCGAAGCTGAGGAGGCCTTCCTTTCCCTGAAACAAGCCTTCTCCTCTGCCCCTGTGCTGCACCGTCCGGACTGCAACAAACAGTTCTACCTGGAGGTTGATGCCTCCTCCTCTGGAGCCGGAGCAGTGCTCACCCAGAAGTCTTCCTCCGGGAGAATGGTAACCTGCGGCTTTTTCTCTAAAATCTTCTCCTCCTCTGAGCGCAATTACTCCATTGGAGACCGAGAACTGCTTGCCGTTAAATTGGCGCTGGAGGAGTGGCGTTACCTGCTTGAAGGGGCTCTATACCCGGTGATCATCTATATGGATCACAAGAACCTGGCATATCTCCAAAATGCCCAGAGACTTAATCCACGTCAAGCCCGGTGGTCTTTGTTCTTTGCCCGCTTCGATTCCATCCTTCATTTCCGCCCGGCGGACAAAAATGTCAAAGCTGATGCCTTGTCCCGATCCTTCCTGTCCTCCGACCAAGAGGAGGAGCCTATGCACATTATCGACCCCTCCAAGGTGATGAATGTGGCCCCCTTGGATTTGACTCGTCTTCCACCCGGCAAGACGTTCGTGGCGCCTCCAGACCGTGAGAGGGTTCTTCGCTGGGGTCATTCTTCTAAACTAGCTGGCCATGCCGGCCAAAAGAAGACCTTCCTACTCATTTCCCGGCATTACTGGTGGTCTACCCTGCGTAAGGATGTGGTAGACTTCGTCTCTACCTGTTCATCTTGTGGCCGCAACAAAATTCCCAGACACTTACCAGCTGGTCATCTCCTGCCGCTTCCCATACCTGTTGCTCCGTGGCAACACATCGCTATGGACTTCATTACCGATCTTCCTGTCTCTGCCGGGTGTACTGTCATTTGGGTGGTCGCGGACCGCTTCTCTAAAATGGCCCACTTCATTCCCCTGCCTGGTCTTCCGTCTGCACCTGAGCTGGCTAAGGACTTTATTCGCCATATCTTCCGTCTCCATGGCCTACCCCTCCACATCGTGTCGGATCGAGGGGTTCAGTTTACCTCACGCTTCTGGAGAGCCACATGTAAACTGCTGGACGTCCGCTTACCACCCTCAGTCCAATGGTCAAGTGGAGCGGATCAATCAGATCCTTACCAGCTATCTCCGGCACTTTGTTAATGCCCACCATTCTGATTGGGTGGACCTCCTTCCTTGGGCCGAGTTCTCTTATAATAACCACGAGAGCGAATCCTCTTCCAAGTCCCCGTTCTTTATTGTCTATGGCCAGCACCTCCGGATTCCGCTCCCTGTCTCCGTTTCTGTGGACAACCCTGCTGCGGAGTCTCTTGTCAGCGAATTTTCTACTATTTGGGAGAGTACCAGGTCCGCTCTTCTTCTGTCCTCTGAGCGGATGAAGAGATATGCTGATAAGAGACGTCTGGATCCGCCTCAATTCCGTCCGGAAGACAAGGTTTGGCTCTCGTCCAAACATGTGCGGCTCAAAGTACCCTCCTTCAAGTTGGGCCCTCGATTCATCGGTACCTTCGAAGTCCTCAGGCAAATTAACCCTGTGGCCTACAAATTAAAACTCCCGGCCACCCTACGGATTCCCAACTCCTTCCACGTATCTCTCCTCAAACCCGTTGTCTTTAACTCTTTTTCCAATAATCCAGGTGCCCCTCCTGCTCCGTTTTCCGCTGATGACGTCTTTGAGGTAGAGAGTATTCTGGCCTCCAAGAGGGTAAGAGGAAAGACCTTTTTTCTGGTAGATTGGAGGGGGTTTGGTCCTGAGGAGAGAACTTGGGAACCCAGGGAGAACATCAACGCCCCGCTTCTCCTTGAAAAATTTCTTTCTGGCCAAAAAAAGAGGGGGCCTAAAGGGGGGGGTACTGTAGCATCGGCGTCTCTGCCCCGTACTAGGCAGAGACGCCGTTCCTCTCACCTCCCCGCTCCTGGCGCGGCGTCCTCCAGCGCTTCTCTCCCCGCTGCTTCCGGCACGCGCTCCTTCCCCGGCAGTGTGCTTAGGGCGCGCGCGCGCGCGCTCCCCCTCTCTTAAAGGGACCGCGCGCGCCGTCCTAAGAAGTCCCCGGCCAATTGCCGGAGGACCTCCCATATTTAAGGCACCTCCTCCAAAATGGAGGTGCCCGAGCAATGTTGTTGCAAAGCCTTCACTCTGCTTCAGCCCTCAGGTCCCGTTACCAGTTACCAGCCAGTCACCTGCCAGATTCCTGCTTGTTACCTGCCAGTCACCTGCCGGATTCCTGCCTGTTACCTACCAGTTACCTGCCTGATTCCTGCTTGATACCTGCCTGATATCCGTTTACCTGCTTGCAAGCCTGCGGTCCGACGGTCTGCTTTCCTACACCTGTCAGTCTGTCTATGGACCAGCCTGCTCGCTCACCTGGGAGCGCTCATCTGCTACCTGCCTGCTAGCCTACCTGGAGGCTCCGCCGTCACTTGCCGTGACCACCTGCCTGTCCAGAGACTCTCGCCTGCTCACCTGGGAGCGCTCATCTGCTACCTGTCTGCTAGCCTACCTGGAGGCTCTGCCGTCACTTGCCGTGACCACCTGCCTGTCCAGAGACTCTTGCCTGCTCACCTGGGAGCGCTCACCTGCTACCTGTCTGCTAGCCTACCTGGAGGCTCTGCCGTCACTTGCCGTGACCACTTGCCTGTCCAGAGACTCTTGCCTGCTCACCTGGGAGCGCTCACCTGCTACCTGTCTGCTAGCCTACCTGGAGGCTCTGCCGTCACTTGCCGTGACCACCTGCCCGTCCAGAGACTCTCGCCCGCTCACCTGGGAGCGCTCACCAGCCACCTGCCTGCTGTCCTTCTACCCAGAGACTGTCCCTGTCACTTGCCGTGAGTACCCGTCCTCTACCCAGAGACTGTCCCTGTCACTTGCCGTGAGTACCCGTCCTCTACCCAGAGACTGTCCCTGTCACTTGTCGTGACTACCTGCCCGTCTTCCCTGGGAGCCACCCGCTTCCTTACATGGACTGCCCCCTTGTATAGTTGCACAGAGGTTCCACCTCCCAGACCCGTTACACCTGTGTTATACAGTTCAACTACCTTTTCCCGTAGATCCGTTTACAATTCTTTTGCCTTCCCCATGACTCACAATCCAGAAATCAGAGGCTGGATGAAAGATGCAAGAGTCTGTCTGGATCCCAGAAACTCACTCAGCTTTTATGCACACATACTGATTACAAGCAAACAGGTCACAGGTGAGGATGTTACCTTTAGTAGCCATTCAAACCCATTTGTGTCAAATTCTGTGCATGCTATCAGGCCAAAATCACCAGGGTATGTGAACTTTTGGTCAGGGTCATTTGGATGTTTTTGGTTGTCATTAAGATTTAAAAAGAGAAAACACAGTAGTTTGACAATAAATGGCTTCACCCAACCAATAACCATGAGTGGAGAAAACGTTTTTTGTTATCATTCATATTCTCTGAAACAAGACCAAGAAAGGAAAAATTCTGCTGGGGTATGTAAACTTTTGAGCACAACTGTAAATACAAGACCACCAATTGTATGGTAAAGCACGCTAATATCAGCGTATAATATAAGATAGTACACTTAATGTTATAGAAAGAGCTTGCGTCACATTTTTGGTGCAAACTCAATGATAAATGTACCCTGGTGTTTACTAACCGCTAAACCAAAGTTTTATTGCACCAGCGGAGTGAAAGGGATTTTATGACATCTCATCCATACGCTGAGAAAATCCACGGCGTGAATTGACCGGAGCTGCGGATTTGACATCACGTGTCAATTTATGCTGTGGATATTCACCTTCGATTTCATCCTTTGCAATACAAAGGAACAGGTCAATGGTAAAGGTGCATCATTGCGTAGTAGTAAAAGCAGCAATATCTGCACAATATCTGGGTGGATATTACCACTGTTCATTTGCTGTGGGAATTCCATTGTAGAAATTAAGCAGCAAATACATTATGTGAATAGAGCCACTAATAGTGGTGGGGGTCCTAAATCAATTATGTATGACACTGGAGTGAGAGCAAAATAGCTTTCCCTCACATCCCTTGTACACTTTTTACGGAAATCTTTCTGCCACCTATAAGGCCATAACTTTTTATGATGGGCCTCATTTTGTTAGTAGTGGAAGAAGAAAACTGAGTGATACAGGGAGAGGGGGCTCAGTGAGGGGTGATATAGGGGTAGGGGGTGCAGTCAGTCAGCGGTGAAAGAGGGGGAGGGGGCGCAGTCAATCAGGGGTGATACAGCGAGGGGGGGCTCAGTCAGTCAGGGGTGATACAGAGGGTGAGGGCTCAGTAAGTCAGGGGTGATACAGGGAGAGGGGGCTCAGTCAGTCAGGGGTGATATAAGGAGATGGGGCTCAGTAATTCAGGAGTGATACAAGAGGAGGGGGCACAGTCAGTCAGGAGCGATACAGGGGGAGGGGGCACAGTCAGTCAAAGATGATACACAGGGAATGGGTGCAGTCATTCAGGGGTGATACAGGGAGAAAATGCTCAGTCAGTCAGGGGTAATGCAGGAAGACGGGGCTCAGTCAGTCAGGGCTTACTCACTGCTAGGCTTCAGGGAACCCTCCTTCAATCATTGCAGCTGTAGTAGGGAGTCCTATAACTCCCTTTGCTGCTTACATTGTGGGGAAGAGGAGCGCGTGTTATGGATGACAGCACAGCTCATTATCTGAGCTTTGCTGTACAGCCGGGGAGAAGAGGACACAATGAAAGCTCACATTGATTGGCTGCCCTGCTTGTTCAACGCAGGGAAGAGCGGTGACATAAAAAGTAATCAGGGCGCAACAACACTTTGTTACTTACAAATAGTGAGCCGCAGTCTACAGCAGGCGAGAGTGTCTTCAATGCCGTCAGTGACGCGTGCAATGCTCTCCTGGGTTGTCTAACTCTGGGAGGAGCTGCAAGGAGTAGTGACGTAGAGGCTGGGAGAATGTCCTGCTTGCAGCTCCTCCCAGAGTTAGACAACCCAGGACAGCAGTGAGTGTATCAGACTGCGGCTCACTATTTGTAAGTAACAGAGCGGTTAGTATGCCTCTGGTGAGCCATTCTGACCCGGCATGTCCTCCTCCCCCACATATTACATATATAGCCAAGTTCCCCTCTCCCACATATAGCATATAGCATATATAGTCAAGTCCCCCTCCCCCACATATAGCATATATAGTCAAGTCTCCTTCCTCTATTTATAGCCTATATCCGGGGCTGGCTCCAGGTTTTTGTGGTCTTTGGGCGAAAGAGTCTCAGTGGGCCCCTTTAACACATACCACCATTGATGCACAGATACAGAGGAGAAATATAGGTATACAACACAGGGCCCAGCCTGTCCCCTCATCCTTCACATATGCAAACATGCACACACACACAGGAGGCAGACATGCACGCACAGGAAGCAGACATGCACACGCACAGTAGGCAGACATGCACACACACACACAGTACGCAGACATGCGCACACACTCATGGTAAGCAGACATGCGCACGTACACACACAGTACGCAGACATGCGCACGCACACACGCAGTACGCAGACATGCGCACGCACACACGCGGTACGCAGATATGCACACACACACGATATGCAGACATGCGCACGCGCACACACGGTACGCAGACATGCGTATGCACAGGGTATGCAGACATGCGCACGCACAGGGTACGCAGACATGCGCACGCACAGGATACGCAGACATGCACGCGCACAGGATACGCAGACATGCACGCGCACATGGTACGCAGACATGGTGCACAGATATAATACGTATGGTACAATACGCAGACACGACTGCCCTCCGGACATCTGTCATCAGTCTTCCCCAAGATTGTGGAGCCTACTGAAACAGACTAAGGAATCTTTTTAAATGCTTAGGAAGCCTTTGCAGGTGGTTTTTGTTAATTATTCTCATTTACTGAGATAATGACTTTTGTGTTTTCATTGGCTGTAAGCCATAATCATCAACATTAACAGAAATAAACACTTGAAATAGATCACTCTGTTTGTAATGACTCTATATAATAGATGAGTTTCACTTTTTGTATTGAAGAACAGAAATAAATTTACTTTTTGATGATATTCTAATTTTGTGAGATGCACTTGTATATATACTGTCATATTACACACATATCAATTTCATATGAAATAATATTTAAAAATGAAAACTGCTGCCACTCACAGTCTTCTGAGATCCAGGAAAGAGTCTGATGGCATTAGCTGCAGAAGATGGAGGAAGTCCGGGCAGCTGCTGCATGCTGGGCAGTGGCACCGCACCAATGACAGCCTAGCCTCATCAAACTCCTTCTGCAAGAGAGGGGTGATGGCGCTCAGACTGCTGTGGTAGTCACCTCCCCCGCCGTACCCGTGCTGTGGGGGAGGGGCGAGGCTATGGAAGCTGGTCAGATTGCTCCTCTGCTCCGCTGCCCAGCTAATCTGCTCCCATAGCAGCAGGCTCCCTCCCTCCCCTGCGGTGCTCCTGCTATGTGTCCAGTCAGAATGACACTGATTCCGGAGAGCTGTTACTGTCAGTGACACCTCTCCTGCACAGATGTTAGTCTGACTCCAACACCTAGCGCCAGCACAGCAGGGGAAGGAGGGAGCCTGCTGCTATGAATGCCATTAGCCGGGCAGTGCATCCCTTTGCTAGGGTATGTGGGGGAGGAGCCTTCTAACGCAGTCAGAGCTGGCCCTGCATCAGGGCCCACCGGAGGATTCACCGATTTCCTGGTGGGCTAGTCCGAGCCTGCTTGAATGTCAGACTATTTGCAATCATTTCTCTCCCATATAGGCTGAGTATTGAAACTGTCTGGTATTAATACTCAACTTCTTTTACTTAAAGTGAAGCTATCAGAAAATAAACTATTGTTTAAATCGGGTTTTTGTGTTAAACTTATTGTTTGGGGGCAATTTTTTTCCATATCACAGTGTGTACTATAAATAAAAACCACAAGTCTTGCAATTTTCAAACCGACCACTTGGGCTTTTTTTTTACTTTAACTTCCTGTTGTTTCAGGAAACAACACATGTACATTAACCACAATGAAAAGATCCTATCTTTTATATTAAAGCATCTAATGAGCATATGCAAAGGTCATTGTGAAGGAAGAGGGAGCAGGGAAAGCTGTAACATTAGCTATTTTGATTGCTGGATCCTGTGTTATCAGCTGTGTTTCAGAGATGTTACCTCTCATTGCAATCCTGCCTCTGCTGATAAGGAGCCTGCTGAAAACTCTTCCTGAAAAGACAGAAAGTATGAGTCTAAAAAAAGCCCAAGTGGCCATTGTGATTTTTTTTCTTTTGTATTAAAGATCATCATATGAAAAAAAAAATGCCAACAATTTAAACAAAAATAATGTAACACAAACCTCTGAAACATACAATCAGTCATTTTCTGCTGATAGCTTTGCTTTAAATTAACACTAATCCTAAAAATAAATGTTCAAATAAAATAAGAAAATAATTGTCTTCTCCGCTTGTTAGTCTGCAGCATTTCCGGCCTGATCATGAAACTGTCTTGTAGAAATCCTGCAGAGAACACAAGCATCAATCTCTTGTCAATCAGTTCCATCTTTGGCTGCTGAAGCCCTGACCCTTGGACAAGGAGATGGTATGATATTTTGTCCTACTACAAACAGGGCAGAGGGGGGAGGCTCCTGCTGCAGACACTTGTCTTACATCAACACACAGAAAAGTAAGTAGAAGAATGGGGAACATGGGTGAGATATTGAGACACACAGAGATTTCTTTATATATATATTACTGTATAATTTGTGACAGGTGTTGAAAAAATGCTGCAAAGTAAGAATGCTTTAAAAAATAGAAGAGGGAATAATTTATATTTTTAGCAAACAAATGCAAAGTTAATGAGCAAAAGAGAAATCTAAATCACATCAACATTTGGTTTGACTGCCTCTTGCCTTCAATAAGAGCTTCAAAGCATCAATTCTTCTAACTATAATTGTATATAGTTTTTTACAGAACTCGGCAGGAGGTTGTTCCAAACATCCTGGAGAAGTAACCACAGATCTTCTGAAGATGTCGTTTGTGCAAATGCTTCTCTCTCTTCATGTAATCCTAAACAGACTGGGTGATGTAAGATCAGGGTTCTGTGGGGTCCGGATCATCACTTCCAGGACTTCTTGTTCTTCTTCATGGATAAGTAGTTACCTATATTTCTCATCATTGAGAACTCCAAGAAAAGGGCAAAGTTGGAGATCATAGACGCAGTGATCGGCCATGGAAACTTAGTACAGCAGATGAAAGACACATCATGCTTACTTCCACTTGAAATCAGAAGATGTCCAGCAGTGCCATCAGCTCAGAACTGGCAGCAACCAGTGGGACTCAGCTACCCCCATGTACAGTCATGGCCAAAAGTATTGAGAATGAGACAAATAGTAATTTTTCCAAAGTTTACTGCTTCATTTTTTGTAATGGCAATTTGCATATACTCCTGAATGTCAAAGAGTGATCAGCTTAACAGCAATTAATGTACTTGCAAATTCAATATTTGCCCAGAAAATGAATTTTAACCCCCAAAACACATTTCCACATCATTGCAGTCCTGCCTTAAAAGGAGCAGCTAACATCGTTTTAGTGATTGATCCATTAACACAGGTGTGGGTGTTGATGAGGACAGGGCTGGCGATCAATCAGTCATGATTAAGTAAGAATGACATCACTGGACACTTTAAAAGGAGGCTGGTTCTTGGTATCATTGTTTCTCTTCAGTTAACCATGGTTATCTCTAAAGAAACACGTGCAGCCATCATTGCACTGCACAAAAATGGCCTAACAGGGAAGAGTATCGCAGCTACAAAGATTGCACCTCAGTCAACAATCTATCGCATCATCAAGAACTTCAAGGAGAGAGCTTCCATTGTTGTCAAAAAGGCTCCAGGGCGCCCAAGAAAGACCAGCAAGCGCCAAGACCGTATCTTTAAACTGTTTCAGCTGCGGGATTGGACTACCAGCAGTGCCGAGCTTGCTCAGGAATGGCAGCAGGCTGGTGTGAGTGCTTCTGCACGCACTGTGAGGCGGAGACTCTTTGAGCAAGGGCTGGTTTCAAGGAGGACAGCAAAGAAGCCACTTCTCTCCAGAAAAAACATCAGGGACTGACTGATATTCTGCAAAAGGTACAGGGAGTGGACTGCTGAGGACTGGGGCAAAGTCATTTTCTCTGATGAATCCCCTTTTCGATTGTTTGGGACATCTGGAAAACAGCTTATTCGGAGAAGAAGAGGTGAGCGCTACCACCAGTCTTGTCTCATGCCAACTGTAAAGCATCCTGAAACCATTCATGTGTGGGGTTGCTTCTCAGCCAAGGGAATGGGCTCACTCACAGTCTTGGCTAAAAACACAGCCATGAATAAAGAATGGTACCAGAATGTCCTCCAAGAGCAACTTCTCCCAACCGTCCAAGAGCAGTTTGGCGCCCAACAATGCCTTTTCCATCATGATGGAGCACCTTGCCATAAAGCAAAGGTGATAACTAAATGGCTCATGGAACAAAACATAGAGATTTTGGGTCCATGGCCTGGAAACTCCCCAGATCTTAATCCCATTGCGAACTTGTGGTCAATCATCAAGAGACGGGTGGACAAACAAAAACCAACAAATTCTGGCAAAATGCAAGCATTGATTATGCAAGAATGGACTGCTATCAGTCAGGATTTGGTCCAAAAGTTGATTGATAGCATGCCAGGGAGAATTACAGAGGTCTTGAAGAAGAAAGCGCAACACTGCAAATATTGACTTGCTGCATTAACTCATTCTAACTGTCAATATAACCTATTGGTACTCATAATATGATTGCAATTATATTTCTGTATGTGATATAAACATCAGACAAACACAGATAAAAACCAGAGGCCAGCAGATCATGTGAAAATATAATTTTGGTGTCATTCTCAAAACTTTTGGCCATGACTGTACTGTTCGGAGAAGTCTGGCCAGAACTGATCCTTATGGACGAATTGAAAGCAAAAACGAACGCATTCGACACGGAAACAAGGTCAAGAGACTTAACAATGCATGAAAGCATAGTGACGGGCTGCAGAAAAATGGCAGCAGGTGCTCAGCACCGATGAGTCAAAATGTGAAATACTTGTCTACAACACAAGAGAGTTAATCAGCCTGGGGCAGTGCGGCCATTGTCCCTGACTGTTACCACAGGAGCTCGGTTCTAGCTGTGCCAAGCTCCCGGTGGTAAACATGCGGGGAAGTGATGATATTTCTAGTGGAAACCGCAGCAGGAAATGTTCCTTGTCTGGGAAGTTTTTGTAGGATTTTTTTTTTCATTTTCGGAAGAGATTTTTTTCTGGAGCGTTTTCTTGTAACCTTTTCATTGGATGGTGTCTAGTTTTGAATGTTTTTCATCTGGAAATAACTAACATACGGTACACTTTTTCTTTTTTTGCCCACATTGTGTTTTGTTTCGAATCCTGAAATTGAAAAATATGCTTAAAAGACTGGATAGGAAGAGTCTTTTAAGCGTTTTTTGAGCAATTTTTCAGACTCCTCAAAAAACTTGATGTCAACATGCCCTTCGAGACCAGATTTTCTAACAAAGCAAGAATGCAAACGCTAGATAGAGGAAACATGGCCAATAATCCTTATCTCATGGTTCTTGCATGTATAGAGAGCAGTATACTTGGTGATCTATTATTATGCAGGCTACTGAATTACAGAAAAATTCAAGTTCGAGTGTCCTTCACTACTAGCCTGGTCGTATCAGGTCTGTCTCAGCCTTGTCTCTAGGGGATCAATCAGCAGTATATGCTACAGGTAAACAGCATAACAATATGGCTGCAATACATCTGTCTTTTATATCCTCACCCACCTACCTATAAGACAGCAGGCCACGCCACTGCTATGGGGCCCGTGAACCGGCACTGACACCGGGCCCCCCCTCCGCCTATCTGCGCCCACACTGCCCACACACAATGATGGGGCGGAAGCGTCTGCTGATGCTTACTCCTTCATCATCATTGCTTGTGCTGACGACCAGAGGGGGGCTCTAGCAGTCAACGCGAGCAATGAGGATGGAGGAGGGGGTGTCAGCAGACGCTTCCACCCCCATCAGTCTTCCTCGACGTCTGACGTGTCAGAGCAGCGACATCGATGACGTCATTACAGGGCACCCACTGTTCTGATATGTGCAGCACTTCACACCAAAGGCTAAGCAGATCAGAACATCTGGTGGAACAAGGAATAAGGAGAGGTGAGTACTGTGTTTATTTTTTGAAATCAGTGACAAAAGAGTATGGAGGATCATGGGGGGTGCATTATACTGTATGGAGGACCATGGGGGGTGCGTTATATTGTATGTAGGACCATGGGGGGTGCATTATATTGTATAGAGGATCAAGGGGGGTGCATTATATTGTATGGAGGATCATGGGGGGTGCATTATATTGTATGGAGGACCATGGGGGTGCATTATATTGTATGGAGGACCATGGGGGGTGCATTATATTGTATGAAGGACCATGGGGGGTGCATTATATTGTATGGAGGACCATGAGGGGTGCATTACACTGTATGGAGGACCATGGAGGGTGCATTATACTGTATGGAGGACCATGAGGGGTGCATTATATTGTATGGAAGATCATGAGGAGTGCATTATATTGTATGGAAGACCATGGGGGGTGAATTATATTGTATGGAAGACCATGGGGGTGCATTATATTGTATGAAGGACCATAGGGATTGCATTATATTGTATGGAGGACCATGGGAGGTGCATTATATTGTATGGAGGACCATGAGGGGTGCATTACACTGTATGGAGGACCATGGAGGGTGCATTATACTGTATGGAGGACCATGAGGGGTGCATTATATTGTATGGAAGATCATGAGGAGTGCATTATATTGTATGGAAGACCATGGGGTGTGAATTATATTGTATGGAAGACCATGGGGGTGCATTATATTGTATGGAGGACCATAGGGATTGCATTATATTGTATGGAGGACCATGGGAGGTGCATTACATTGTATGGAGGACCATGAGGGGTGCATTACACTGTATGGAGGACCATGGAGGGTGCATTATATTGTATGAAGGAACATGGAGGGTGCATTATAATGTATGTAGGACCATGAGGGGTGCATTATATTGTATGAAGGACCATGGGGGTGCATTATATTATACGGAAGACCATGGAGGTGCATTATATTGTATTTAGGACCATAGGGGTTGCATTATATTGTATGGAGGACCATGGGAGGTACATTATATTGTATGGAGGACCATGGAGGGTGCATTATACTGCATAGAGGACCATTGGGGATGCATTATATTGTATGGATGACCATGGGGGGAGCATTATATTGTATGTAGGACCATAGGGATTGCAGTATATTGTATGGAGGACCATGGGAGGTGCATTATATTGTATGGAGGACCATGAGGGGTGCATTACACTATATGGAGGACCATGGAGGGTGCATTATACTGTATGGAGGACCATGAGGGGTGCATTATATTATATGGAAGATCATGAGGAGTGCATTATATTGTATGGAAGACCATGGGGGTGAATTATATTGTATGGAAGACCATGGGGTGCATTATATTGTATGGAGGACCATAGGGATTGCATTATATTGTATGGAGGACCATGGGAGGTGCATTATACTGTATGGAGGACCATGAGGGGTGCATTACACTGTATGGAGGACAATGAGGGGTGCATTATATTGTATGAAAGACCATGGGGGGTGAATTATATTGTATGGAAGACCATGGGGGTGCATTATATTGTATGGAGGACCATAGGGATTGTATTATATTGTATAGAGGACCATGGGAGGTGCATTATATTGTATGGAGGACCATGAGGGGTGCATTACACTGTATGGAGGACCATAGAGGGTGCATTATATTGTATGGAGGAACATGGAGGGGGCATTATACTGTATGTGGGACCATGAGGGGTGCATTATATTGTATGAAGGACCATGGGGGGTGCATTATATTATACGGAAGACCATGGGGGTGCATTATATTGTATTTAGGACCATAGGGGTTGCATTATATTGTATGGAGGACCATGGGAGGTACATTAAATTGTATGGAGGACCATGGAGGGTGCATTATACTGCACGGAGGACCATGGGGGATGCATTATATTGTATGGATGACCATGGGGGTGCATTATATTGTATGGAGGACCATGGGGGGATGCACTATATTGTATGGAGGACCATAGGGGTTGCATTATATTGTATGGCGGACCATGGGAGGTGCATTATATTGTATGGAGGACCATGGGTGTGCATTATACTATATGGAGGACCATGGCGAGTGCATTATATTCTATGGAGCACCATGGGAAGTGCATTATACTATATGAAGGATTATGAGGGGCGCATTATACTATATGGAAGGCTATGTGGGGTCATTATGTAGCACCCTGAGGATTCGGCTGCTACAGGGGTATTGCACCTCAACCCAGAGGTGTGATATTCCACTCCCGGGTAAGGATGGAGTGTGGATCTGAGCTCGGTAGGCTGCATGCACTACACACATCCCATTTCCGGGGAACAGACCAACGGTACTCCCACTTAGAAATGTGCAGGTACGATCGAGTCTGTTCCTGGCTGGAGTGGGAGGGGGGTGGTACATCCCAAGTAGTGTAGGGGCAGATAGGGGGAGCAGCCTGGGTAAAGATAGGAGCTCATTGGGTGCTGGTCACCTGAGCTCACACATAGAGGGTGTATATAAGGTGGGCACCAACTAAGAAGAGGGTCAGTCTGCTGTAGAGGAGGAGTGAGTCAGCCTTTTGCAAAGAGTCTGTTGGAGAGCAGAAGAGCAGAGCAGAGAAGCCTGAGCCAGAGTGAGAGAGGAGAAGAAAGAGAGACCCAGAGGGGGAAACAGAAAAGGAACTCTGAGAACCCAAAGTCCATCAGCGGGTGAAGAGTTGGCATTAGGGTACCGGATCCCAAGCTGGTGGGGGCAAAAGCACACCCTAGCCAGAGACCGGAGGCCGTGGGCAGTGTCTGCCACGGCCACCCACCACATCCACCCCGAAGGCATACCACGTGGAGGGTCAGGGAACCCAAGGCCAAGGGTCTCCCAACAGAAGGCCCGAGGGAGCTGGACCTGGGTGGATCCCTAGTGGGGACGGCCAGAGAAAGGACAGAAGGAGAGCTCAGGGTCACGCTCCGGACTCGCTTGGGGGTTGGCTGGATCCAGGACCTGGTGGATGCAGCACGGCTCGGGAGGTCACTTGAAGCTGGAGTGACCGGAACATCAGCAGTGAGTAAATACCCTTAACTGCATAACCCGACTCTGTCTTCCTTTAACATCTATGCTGCACCACCACAACCCCCATCCTCTGCACCTGACCCCCTGAGGCTATACCCCACCCGTTGGGGGTTATACCATCAAAAGCTGCACCTACACCATCAGCCTCAGCGGACCCTGCTGCAGCGGCGGCCATAGTGACCGCAATACAACGGGTGGCGTAGTCGACATTAAGAACTTATTAACATCTGTAGGACTGCCACATACAACTGAGTTTGACACCCTGGGCACGGACCGGGTCACAGCCACTCGGAAGACTACAACTCCCATCTGATCCGGCTCCGGATATTCCCACTAAAAAATATGGCACAGGGGGCGCGTCAATTATACTGTATGCAAGCAATTATACAGTGTGAACGTTTGAATGGAGTCCATCATACTATGTGGAGGGCTGTGTGGGGACCATTATACTGTTTGGAGGGCTAGAGTGGGCCATTATACAATGTGGGGAGGTGTGCGGGCCATTATACATTGTGGGGCTATTATACTGTATGGAGGGCTGTGTAAGGAATCAAACCGTGTTGGGGTCACCATACTTTGCTTTGGGAGTTGAAGTTGGGTACAGCAGCATCATTATACTATTAATGTAGAGGAATTCACCATTGGGGTATCATACAGTGTTTGGGGGCACTTTTGTTGGTATGATACTTTATGGGAACAATGAAAGAGGAATCTAGGACTTCAGCATGAGGAAAATTACTATGTAAAGACTGGAAAGTTGTGAGATCTGCTGTTCTGTGACCCCCGACAAATATTAATTTATTTTTTTTTGGGGGGGGGGGGAATTAAAATTTTTGCCATGGGGCCTGATGATTTCTGTGTACGTGTTACACGCACGCCGCTAGGTTCAGATAGGGGCGAGACAGGTTACATGAATTCTTTGGAATCCTGGGGGAACCGTTACTCAGGCGACCATAGACCGTGTGCTGTAGCTTCTCTCAGGCACACAGGGGTATTGACCTTCAGGAATAGGTTGTTTCACTTGCTGACCAGACACACTTGACAAGAGTCCTCATAAACGGTAGAACAGTAGCATTTAATAAGAAGCCACATAGCCAATGCAAGCTAAGTCTGATGAGCAACAGGCTCTAGTGACAAACAGTACAGTTTCCTTAGCAGCACAGCAGTTCACAGTCTTCCCAGTAGTACAGGACAGCACAGTTCTAATGAAAAGGCACATTAATGAACACAGCATTCTTTACAGTACAGTGAGATGGAGGAGGCGGGAGGGATTGCTGAGGGAGATGATCCCTGTGACACCATTTCTTCCAGTCCTTATCTTTCTGCTTGACAATACTCTGCACTGCTAGTTTAGGAACTCTACCTGACCTGTGCTTAGCTTCACTCCTGACTTGAGTCTTTTTCACTTGCAGGGGCGCTTCTGTCAGAAGCAGAACACACACACCACATTTCTCTTCGGCTCCAGCCAGACAGTAAACAACTTCCCCACAATCCCCCTGAGGCTCTGCTAAAACACTCCCCTTCTCCTGTGACTGTGTTAACCCTTCTAGTTGCTGGATGCTTCTGGAGTACAACACTTCCTGTCTCATGTGCTTGTGTTACTTCTAATAGTTTCTGAATTCTTTTAAATCAACAGCGCTACTTCTGCATGTCACACTCCGCAACAGCACTACTTCTGCATGTCACACACAGTATTACAGTCTCTTCAGTAGCATAATTCAGCATAGATTAGACCTCTTAGCAGCACACTTCTATGCATACACAACCACAAGCTTTTCCTTCAAAAGGACACAATAGTACACAACATTCTTTATCCTGCATGGAGATGGAGGGGGGGGTTTGATGAGGGAGATGATCCCTGGGACACAATTCCTTCCAGCCCTTACCTTCCTGCCCGATAATACTCTGCACTGTTAGTCCAGGGAGTTTATCTGACCTGTGTTTATGTGTTTAGTTTCTCTCTTTCTATCAGATCTAGATAACACACCACCACCTTTCTCTTTGGCTTCAGTCAGACTACAATAACAAATTCCCCACAATCACCCTGGGCCTATGCTAAAACACTATCTGTCTCCTGTGGCTGTGTTATTTGTAGCAGTTGCTGGATGCTTTGGAAGCAACAGCACTACTTCTGCATGTCACACTCTTCCCTCCTTTTTGAATGTCGTTCTCCTCGACATTCGTCTTAATTAGTCAATCTGAACAATTCTGAGACAGTGGTGAAAGCTTAGTTACTATATATATAAATTTGTCATTATCAAATTGGTATAACATTTATAAACATTGATAATAACCTATTCTAACAACCTTTTTCTTGTAGGACTCCTGTAAGAAATAAACAATTAAAACAATCAGCATCTCTTCCGCTGGAGCTTTTCGTATGTCTTCAACCAGCTCTCTCTCTCACTAGGCCAAAACAAGTCTTTCCACCAGGCAACATTGCCCATACTGTCTCTCGGAGGTGAATACCACTCAAGTGGGATTACCTGGTCCGCAGGCAGAGATACCTGTTTCCAGTCGACAGTCCTTGGCACTTGACTCGGTTCTCCAAGTGTCTCATACGTCAGCATCACGGACCTCCTTACTTCTCGAGTCGACATCCTTCTGGAGGGTTGTTCCTCAGATACCACGGGTTCTTCGGTAACAGAAGTTTCTTCCACAACACTCATTTCCCGTGCTTCCTCAGATGCTCTTGGATCTGCCTCTGTAACTTTCCTTACTTCTCCTGAATCGCCTGTTTCCACATGGTCTGGTAATTCCACTCCTCTTGAGTGTCGATCAGTCTCTTCAGTGATCAGTATTCGATCATCAGATCTGAATTGGACTTCATCTGTACTCTTTGGTACAAACTTTGGAGCCTCAGGACTTAGTTCACTCTCTTGAGGGTGGTACGTCCCTCTCCTTGCCGGTCTGAGAAATACAACGGTGTGCTCTTGCTCATCGGAACTTCAAGGTCACTATCCACCTCCGGAGCTTCAGCCAGTGGTGGTCCCTTAGTTGATCTCGGTCGATGTCGGTCTGCTTCTGGAAAGTTTTGTTGTGGTGGGAGATAATCACAGGGTAGTAATAAATTCCGATGGACTATTCTGGTTTTCTTGTCCCCTCTTTCCAATCAGATTTCATACACTGGAATGTCATCAGCTTTCCTCTTTATGACCACATACACATTGTTCTCCCAGTACGAACAAAGTTTTCCTGGACCACCTTTCTCACGTACGTTCTTGACTAGCACCCGGCTTCCCGGTGCCATTTCTGCTCCATAACATTTTTGATCTTAGTACTCCTTACTCTTGCTCTGTCCTTGCGTAACCACTTTGGACGCTATGTTGTATGCCTCTGCCATCCATTCCTTCCATTTCCGAACGTACTCCAGATATGTTCTGTAAGTCTCTGACACCGGAGTATCGAACATGATGTCGATTGGCAGTCTTGGCGATTGTCCATACAATAGGAAGAAGGGTGAGTAACCCGTTGCATCGCTCTTTGTACAGTTATAGGCATGTACCACTTTTGACAGAGAACTTTTCAGTCTTTCTTCTCGTCAGCTGTAAAAGTGCGCAACATCGACAATAATGTCCGGTTAAAACATTCCACTTGTCCATTACCCTCTGGGTGATAGGACGTTGTGTGGGATCTCTGAATTCTACAGTACATTCCTAGCTTGGCAAAGAGCTGGTTCTCAAATTCTCTTCCTTGGTCATGGTGTAACCTCATAGGGAACCCAAACCTCAAAACAAAATCATTGAAGATCTTCCCTGTCGCTGTTCGACTAGCTTTATTGGCGGTGGCATATGATTGGGCAAATTGAGTAAAATGGTCCATCACCACCAATATGTATTCGTAACCACCCTTTCACGTCTGAAGATGTAGAAAGTCTATTGAGACCATCTCACACGGATAGGTAGTTTGAATGTTGCCCATAGGTACCAGGGTTTATGTGTTGGGATGTTTATCTTTCAGACACCCACACTCCCTGGTCACGTACCTCTCAATATCTCTCTGCATGTACGGCCAGAAGAAACGTTCACGAATCAAGTTGGTTGTCCTTTCCACTCCCAGGTGTCCCATGTTTTCATGGAGTTCTTTGAAGACCAACCTACGGAATACTCTGGGTAGTACCAACTGCCGGTTTTGCCCTCCTTTACGATACAGGATACCGTCTCCACTGAGGTAGAGCTTCGTCCATTCTTTAACTAAAACAGATACTCCCGTCTACTTGGAAACCGATTTTGGTCCACATAAAGTAGTATTCTACCAATTATCTGATCTTCCTGTTGTGCTCTACAGATTTTTCCTTTAGGTAGTTGTTGAATGGACAGGGGGTGATCTTGTTCTCTCGCTTTTATGGTGTTTTCCACCGTCAACAGACACCACAATGGTGTGTCTTCCTCTTGATAAGCTTGCACTGCTTGGGTAGTGCTCTCAATTGCTTCCAGACTGACTTCCTCCGAGCATTCTTGCATGAACTCCTCAGGCTCTGGTGGCATTCTTGACAATCCATCAGCATCCGCATTGTATTTTCCTGGCCTGTACTTAATGCTGAAAATGAAGTCAGATAGTTTAGCGACCCATCTCTGACCCGTTGCATTCAGTTTGGCTGTAGTAATAGTAAGGACATAGGTCAAAGAGTTGTTGTCAGTGTTTACCTCAAACTCTTTGCTGTAGTAGAGATAATCTCTAAATCGTTCACAGATAGCCCATTTCAATGCCTGGAACTAAAATTTTTCCGGAATGTAGATGGTTATTATTCTCGGCGTCTGTCAACGTTCTAGAACTGTAACTGATAACTCTCAATTTTCCATTGATGCTGATACAGGGAAGCTCCCAGTCCAACTTGAGAAGCGTCACAGTGAAGAACAAATGGTAAGTTGAAATCAGGATATCCCAAGATGGATGGTTTTATCAGGTAGTCTACTAGTTCTTCCAATACCTCCAGGTGGTCTGCTGTACACAGAATGGGTTGTTGGGATGAAACGTCATTGTTTCTTTTAAGCCCTGTCCTACTCGCGTTCTTCTTTTTCTCCATGGGTGTTGTTTACTCTGTCGTATCCCCCAAGGAGAGGTATAGCGAGGTGGCAATCCTGGAGAAGTTCTGAAATAAGTATGATAGTAGGCGAGGTCATCTCGCGGCTGCTCGCAGTAGAAGGACCCCGACCGGCGGCGCTGCTGACCTCCATGCGGCTACCGTCGAGAGATCAGTGGCCCGTGACCAATCAGCGAAATTTAAACACTGCTTTGATAATTGGTCGCGGTCGCCGGTCGCAACCAATCAGCGATATTGCAGCCAAATTTAAACACCGCTTGGCTGATTGATCGCGGTTGGCGGTTGCGACCAATCAGCAATATTGGCGCCAAATTTAAACACTGCTTTGCTGATTGGTCGCGGTTGCCGGCCGCGACCAATCAGCGATATTGCAGCCAAATTTAAACACCGCTTGGCTGCTTGGTCGCGGTCGCCGGCCGCGACCAAACAGCGATTTTGGCACCAAATTTAAACACGCTCTCCGGTCCTCCCTAACGCGGTTTGGTGATTGGTCGAGGCCGCCGCCAAATTTAAACACCGCTTGGTTGATTGATCGCTGTCGGCGGTTGCGACCAATCAGCAATATTGGCGCCAAATTTAAACACCGCTTGGCTGATTGGTCGCGGTCGCCGGCTGCGACCAAACAGCGATTTTGGCGTCAAATTTAAACACCGCTTTGCTGATTGAGCCCGGTCGGCCGCATACATATTCTAGAATACCCGATAAGTTAGAATTGGGTCACCATCTAGTACAGTATATAATGGACCCCATACATTGCTCCATACAGTATATAATGGGCCCCATATATTGCTACATACAGTATACACTGGGCCCCATATATTGCTACATACAGTATATTCTGGGCCCCATTTATTGCTCCATACAGTACAATGGCCCCATATAGTATGTAATGGGCCCCATGTATTGCTCCATACAGTATAATGGCCCCATATAGTATATAATTGGCCCCTTATATGGCTCCATACAGTATATAATGGGTCCCATATATTGTTCCATAAAGTATAATGGCCCCATATAGTATATAATGGGCCTCATATATTGTTCATACAGTATAATGGCCCCATATAGTATATAATAGGCCCCTTATATTGCTCCATACAGTATATAATGGGCCCCATATATTGCTCCATACAGTATAATGGCCCCATATAGTATGTAATGGGCCCCATGTATTGCTCCATACAGTATAATGGCCACAAATAGTCTATAATTGGCCCCATGTATTGCTCCATACAGTATAATGGCCCCATATAGTATATACTGGGCCCCATAAATTGTTCCATACAGTATATACTGGGCCCCATAAATTGTTCCATACAGTATAATTGCCCCATATAGCATATAATGAGCTCCATGTATTGCTCTGAACAGTATATACTGGGCCCCATAAATTGTTCCATACAGTATAATTTCTCTATATAATATATAATGGGCCCCATACATTGCTCCATACAGTTTAATGGCTCCATACACTATATACTGGGCCCCATATATTGTTCCATACAGTATAATGGCCCCGTATATTCATAAGCAGATTATAATGAGGGCAATCTGGACCTCCGCCCGGGGCGTCCATGGCCAGATTGCCTTCATTATAATATGTGCGGCGCCACGGCACATACCGGCAGTCAGAGGCGGGGGGCCCCCGGACTGCTCCCCCAGCAGCTGTGCATGGCCGCTACTTCTTCTTCGGCCTTGTCTGCTAGTGTGACGTCACGCAGTGCGCGCTGCACTGCAGCAACGGAGAGGAGCTGGAGGAGTGGAGCCGAGCCGGGGTATGGTGAGTATGTGTGAGCGTGTGTGTGTGTGTGCAAGGCAGATATCATTGTGTGATGTCAGTTTATATGTATTTTTGTGTTGCAAATGTGTTTATGCGTGTACGTATATGTCTGTATATGTTTCAGTGTGTATAGATGGCTATGTGCGGCTTCCCGCTGTGTATAGATGGCTATGTGCGGCCTCCCGCTGTGTATAGATGGCTATGTGCGGCCTCCCGCTGTGTATAGATGGCTATGTGCGGCCTCACGCTGTGTATAGATGGCTACATGCGGCCCCCTGCTGTGTATAGATGGCTATGTGCGGCCTCCTGCTGTGTATAGATGGCTACATGCGGCCTCCCGCTGTGTATAGATGGCTACGTGCGGCCTCTCACTGTGTATAGATGGCTATGTGCGGCCTCCAGCTGTGTACAAATGGGTATGTGCGGCCTCCTGCTGTGTATTGATGGCACCGTGCGGCCTCCTGCTGTGTATTGATGGCACCGTGTGGCCCCCTGCTGTGTATAGATGGCTATGTGCGGTCTCCCGCTGTGTATAGATGGCGCCATGCGGCCTCCCGCTGTGTATAGATGGCTACGTGCGGCCTCCTGCTGTGTAGAGATGGCTACGTACGGCCTCCCGCTCTGTATAGATGGCTACATGTGGCATCCCGCTGTGTATAGATGGCTACGTGCGGCCTCCTGCTGTGTATAGATGGCTATGTGCGGCCTCCAGCTGTGTACAGATGGCTATGTGCGGCCTCCTGCTGTGTATTGATGGCACCGAGTGGCCTCCTGCTGTGTATAGATGGCTACGTGCGGCCTCCCGCTGTGTATAGATGGCTATGTGCGGCCTTCCGCTGTGTACAGATGGCTATGTGCGGCCTCCTGCTGTGTATTGATGGCACCGTGCGGCCTCCTGCTGTGTATAGATGGCTACGTGCGGCCTTCCGCTGTGTATAGATGGCTACGTGCGGCCTCCCGCTGTGTATAGATGGCTACGTGCGGCCCTCCGCTGTGTATAGATGGCTATGTGCGGACCCCCGCTGTGTATAGATGGCTACGTGCGGCCTCCTGCTGTGTATAGATGGCGCCCTGCTGCCCCCTGCTATGTATAGATGGTTATGTGCAGCCTCCTGCTGTGTATAGATGGCTACATGCGGCCTCCTGCTGTGTATAGATGGCTACATGTGCTCAATATTAAGCCATACAATTAATGTAAGGCTATGTGCCCACGATACAGAAATGCTCCGGATTTTTTTTGAGTGTTTCTGCTCTCTCTGGCAGAAAAAACGCATGCGGATTGTACATGCGGATTGTACATGCTTTTTTCCTGCCAGGGACATGCGGATGTGAAGCGTTCTTCACATGCATTTCCACATGCGGGTTGTCAAGCTCTTTCCAAGCGATTTTAGCATCACTTGGAAAAGTGCTTGACAACTTGGTCACACTATATAAATCAGTGGTAAATGGCAAAAAATAAAAAATAAAAATATACTTACCTTCTGATGGCCTGCCGACATCAGCGGTCGCGTGACCCGTCACATGGCTAAATGACGTCACCACAGGTCCTTTAGTCTACCGCGAGCTGCCAGCAAGCCAGGACGCATCGGATAAAGACACCGGGGGCCATCAGAAGGTAAGTATAATATTTATTTTTTATTTTATTCTTTTTTTTACAGGTTCTATGGTACCCGGGTCCGGAGGAGAGTCCATCCGCACATTGAAACAGTTGGATTCCGCATGTACAGATGCAGTGATGCGGATTTCATGCGTTCCAATCCAAGTCAATGGCGGCGAAATCGCCGCGCTTCCGCAAAATAATTGGTAGTGCTGTGGATTTTTCCGCAATGATAATCCGCAGCGGAAATTTCCGCAGCATGTGCACAGTTCATGCGGATTATCATTGGGGAACATGGCAGACCTTCTACCAAGCGTTTTTTAAGCGTTTCTGCAGCGGAATTGCCGCTGCGGAAACGCTTAAAAAACGCATAGTGGGCACACAGCCTAAAAAAAATTATTATAATTAATATATTAATATTGTGCCAAATTAATTTCACGTGAACTATCACATGATCTATCACAGGGGATCATGTGACATGTGATACATCAGGTATGTGTGTGGGGGGCCCGCGCCTTCTAAACTGCCCGGGGCCCTGGCTACTCTTAATCCACCCATGCGTATATTATATACTGGACCCCATATATTGCTACATACAGTATATACTGGGCCCTGTATATTGCTCCATACAGTACTGTATATCCTGGGTCCCATATATTGATCCACAGAAAAATGGCCCTATGTAGTGTATAATGGGCCCCATATATTGCTTCATACAGTATATTGACCCCATATAGTATATAATTAGCCACATATATTGCTCCATACAGTATAATGGCCTCATATAGTGTATAATAGGCCACATATATTGCTCCATACAGTATAGAATGGGCCCCATATATTGGTCCATACAGTGTAATGGCCACATATAGTATATAATGGGCCCCATATATTGCTCCATATAGTATATACTAGGCCCCGTATATTGCTGCACAGTATATGGCCCCATATAATATATAAAGGGCCACATTTTTTGCTCCATACTGTATATACTGGGCCTCAAATATTGATCCATACAGTATATACTGGGCCCCATATATTGCTGCACAGTACAATGGCCCCATATAGTATATATTGGGCCCCATATATTGGTCCATACAATATATATTGGGCCCCATATATTGCTCCATATAGTATAATGGCTTGAAATAGTATATAATAGGCCCAATATATTGATCCATACAATATAATGGCCCCATATAGTATATAATAGGCCCCATATATTGCTCCATACAGTATATAATGGGCCCCATATATTACTCCATACAGTATATACTGGGCCCCATATATTGCTCCATACAGTAAAATGTCCCCATATAGTATATAATGGGCCCCATATATTGCTTTCTACAGAATATACTGGGCCCCATATATTGCTCCATACAGTATACTGGCCACATATAGTATATAATAGGCCCAATAAATTGCTCCATACAGTATAATGGCCACATATAGTATATAACGGGCCCCATATATTGCTACATACAGTATATACTGGGCCCCATATATTGCTGCACAGTATAATGGCCCCATATAGTATATAATGGGCTCCATAAATTGCTAAATACAGTATAATGGCCCCATATAATATATAATGGGCCCCATATATTGCTCCATACAGCATAGTGGACCCATATAGTGCTCCATATAGTATAATGACCACATATAGTATATAATAGGCCCCATATATTGCTCCATACAGTATAATGGCCCCATATAGTGCTCCATATAGTATAATGACCACATATAGTATATAATAGGCCCCATATAGTGCTCAATACAGTATAATGGGCCCCATATATTGCTCCATAAAGTATATACTGGGCCAGATGAATTATTCAATACAGTATAATTGCCCCGTATAGTATATAATGGGCCCCATATATTGCTCCATACAGTATAATGGCTCCATAAAATATATACTGGGCCCCATATATTGCTCCATACAGTATAATGGCCCCATATAATATATAATGGGCCCCATATATTGCTCCATACAGTATATACGGGGCCCCATATATTGATCCACAGTATAATGGCCCCATATAGAATATAATGGCCCACATATATTGCTCCATACAGTATAATGGCCCCATATAGTATATAATAGGCCCCATATATTGCTCCAAACAGTATATACTGGGCCCCATATATTGCTCCATACAGTATATACTGGGTCCCATATATTGCTCCATATAGTATATACTGGGCCCCATATATTGCTCCATACATTCTAATGGCCTCATATAGTATATAATGGTCCCCATATATTGCTCCATACAGTATAATGGCCCCATATGATATATAATGGGCCCCATATATTGCTCCATACAGTATATACTGAGCCCCAGATATTGCTCCACAGTATAATGGCCCCTTATAATATATAAAGGGCCAATTTTTTTGCTTCATACTGTATATACTGGGCCCCATATATTGCTCTACACAGTATATACTGAGCCCCATATATTGCTGAACAGTATGGACACCCGGCCGCCCCCTGGCGGCTGAGGACCGAGTGTGGACACCCGGCCGCCGGGCGGCTGGGGACTGAGTATAGATTCCAGGCCGCCAACGCAGCCATGACGTGGTGGCCAGATTCCGCCTTCACAAGCCTAAAAGGCCCAATTTCAAGTGGTAGCAAGCAGTATGGTATTGCAGCCTGGGGGTGGGTGGGTGGTTGGCTGCATATTTGCGCTTGCATTGCAAGGAATGGGGGAGGTACAAATTGAACACTGCCCTGGTCACGGGGATAGTTGCAAGTCTGCATCTTCTGATGCGGCAAGGATGACTTCTGATGGGCACACTTTTAGGCAGTGACCTGGGTGTCAGAGATGCTTCCAGGGGTCTTCCCCATGCTGTTCCCATGTCTTTTCAGCACTGTATGCATGTGTCACACAGCACATGGCCAGATAAGGTTGTAAAATGTTAAAATGACATTTCCCGGTGAATGCATTTGTCACGGTTGAAAGCAATGCAAAAGTGCAAAAACGCATCAAAAACGCTACGTGTGAACATAGCCCAAGGTGTGGAGGAGTATTTTATTTTTTTTTGGGGGGGGGGGGGGTATTTATTTTACCTTATACACAAGTCTTCTTTACCCTGGAAAGGAAGTTCCTTAACATATTTCACAGGAAAGCACTTTCAGTTTCGTTTTTGAACGTTTTGTGAGCCCGTAAAAGTGGCTTAATACCTCTGACCACGTTGTTGACAGCAGTGACCTGGGGGTCAGAAATGCTTCCTGGGGCGATCCCCATGCTGTCCCCATGCCATTTGAGCACTGTCACTATCGTTTTGGGCACTTATTAGGCTTTTAAAAGACTGCCGGGGGTGCCGCGCCAAAAATGCTCGGGTCTGCCATAGACTAACATTGGGCTCGTTGCTCGGGTCGAGAACCTGAGTATCACGGCGAGCTCGGCCCGAGCTTCGAGCACCCGAGCATTTTAGTGATCGCTCAACACCAGTCTCTGCATCTTTCAAAAAAAACATGATTGTTCTGCAGGACAAGGCTCCAGCTCAGCATCAAAGTCTCCACTGCTCGGCTGCCAGGAAAGGCCTTAAAGAGGAAAAAATATGGACACGGACCTAAGCCCTGATGAGAAATTGTGGGCCTTTCTTAAATTGGGGATTTACAGTGAAGGAAAATAAACACTTTTCTGAATGGTGTCTGGGGCTGTGGATGGTGTTGCCCAAAAAGTTCTTTGTCAACATATGAAGAAACTGACAGACTCCATGGATGGAGCTTATGGATGTTATTGAAAAAATGGATGACTATATTATTATATTGGTCACTGATATTTTTTTTAAATGTCAGAAATGTATTTTTAGACATTATGAGCTGTTCGGTTATTTTTCTCACTTTAACGGATGAAAATAAATAATTGAGATGGGAAAATTTATGTTTTTCATTTAGTTGCCCAATAATTCTGCACACAGAGATATTCTCCTAAGAAAGACAAAACCTCACTTTTACTTTTTTCAAAAATATTCAGGGTTCAGGTCTATTAACCTTTGGGATTGACAGATAGCACTGGAGAAGATCAATAATAAAATGAATCATCAAAAATACAAATTGTGCACAAAGTATATATATATACACATCAGCAAAACATTGGTTCGATATCCTCCTAATTTGATATCTATCTATTTCATATCTATATTTATCTATGTATCCATCTATCTATCTCATCTATCTACTTATCTGTCACTGTGACATCACGATACATTCTATGTCACAGTGATGTGATGACATCATCACATTCTATATCCCAGTGTTACAGCCCAGGGGAAATCACTGCCTCACAGACTTACAGGGGTGAGGGAGTACCTTTTGTTTTTCGTGACAAACGAAGCAAAAATTTATTCTAAAATGGATAAAGAGAGAAGACGAGCCCAAAGAGATCGGGTTCTGAGAGAGAGGAGAGGAATAAATGAAGAGCAGGTATTGTTGTTCGCTTTAGGGCGAAAAGACATTAATCTACCGGACATGGACACTGACGCCTCAGAAATGGCGTCCAAACGACAAAATCTAGAGAAAATGAGAAAGTCCAAAAGACATGAGAGCCTTACACAGAGAAGGAACATGGAGAACCTCATGGAGTCTGACTCTGCTGCCTCCGCTGAGCTTCAGGGGGCCATTCTTATCTCCTTGAAAAAAATCGGAGATCTGGTCCCTGAAATAAGGAAGAGGAATAAAGAAGCCATCCTCAATAAGCGGAGAAACATCAGCGCAGAGTTAGAGCTGGAGGAAGTTCTCCAAGAAACTCCAAGACAGGTCTCATCCAGATCTGAAAGACAAGACACCCTGAACCTGCAAAGAGCGGCAGCCCAGAAAAGAATGAGGAACAGCAGAGACTGGGTTGTCCAATGCAGGAGGCATCTGACCTATGCCAAACCCATCATTAATGGGAATGGTGCCCTATGGAGATCCCACTCATCAACCAAAACCATCTCCATCCCGGATTTTCTGTTCCATCTGAGTGTTTCTTCACCAGAGAGATCAATGGATATAGATGAACCAGGTAAGAAATAATCTTACTCAGTATAATAAGACTGTGGGTGAGGGGGATTATCCTCCTAATATTAAGTACAGGCCTCAATTATCAATGCTGACTAATGGAAGAACTGTCCTTGTCGCCCGTAGCAACCAGTCACCTTTCAGTGTTCTATAGAATGTTAAGAAATGGAATCTGTGCTGTGAATCGTTGCTATGGGCAACAGGGACATTTTTGCTATTAGACAGTTTTGATAAACGAGAGACCAAATATTAGACATTTCCTGCTCATTTACATAGTTCTGTTTAAAATTATAATATATGCGCTGGCGCTATATCTATTAACCCCTCCTTGACCGGGCAATCTTTCATTTTTCTCCTCCCATCTTCCAAAAGCTATAACTTTTTTCCCTTTGTCTTCCAGTATAGCCACACGTGGGCTTATTTTTTTTTAGTGGGCCGAGTTGTGGTTGTGAACGACACAATTTATTTTGTCATTCAATGTTTTAGACAACAGGGAAAAAAATCAAAGTGTGGTAAAATTGTGGGGAAAAAAGGGGGATTCCGACATTGTTTTTTTTATTGTGTCCATTGTGTGGTCAGAATGACCCCATCAAGTGATTCTCCATGTCAGAGACCATTGTGCTAATGCTGAACATGCAGAGGTTTTCTTTTTACTTAAGTGGTGAAAATTAGAAATTTATTAGAAAAAACATTGATTTGAGTCTCCATATTCTGAGACATTGTAACTTTGTGATTTTGATACCTGGATGGCGCAGTGTAAGGGCTTCTTTATTGTGTAGGAAGCTGTAGCTTTTATTAGATCTTTCTTGGGTAGAAAGGACATGGTGATATCTTTCTATTGCAATTTCTAGATAAATATGGCGCCTCTAAAAAACCCAATTTTGATGTTTCAATTTTTTTCTCATTTTAATATTTACTGTTTGGGATAATTATTTTTATATTTTTGTATATCCCTCTTATACTAACATAGTAATCCCAGTTATGCTTATTTTTCATTTTTTTAATTATTATTATTAATTGGGAAAGTTGTGTGATTCTAATTATATTATGTTTTTCAAATTATTATTTTATTTTTTTATTATTTTTTATTTAATTTTTTAGTCTCTTTAAAAGACATGAACCTGTGATTTTCTGATCGCTTGCACTATATACAGTGATGGAACTGTATCGCTGTATATGGCTTTATTAACGTTGTCATAAGAAATTAAACCAGGCTGGTCTGAACAGGAGGAGGAAAGCGAAGCACAAGGTTTTTCAGCAGGCCCAGATAGTCATTATAACCAATTAACCCCTTGCAATTGTGTCCTGGTAGGGGCTAATGGGTGCTGATGCGCATAAATCGGCAATCACTTCATTTAAATACCGCTGTCAGCATTGAAATGGTTAAACTGCAGTAATCAGCGTGTGCTCCAGTTGCTGCTGTTATAGGCAGGTGGCAGCTATGCAATACGGTCAGTATCAGCCTGGTAAAATGCAGGCTCAGCTCCTGAATCCGCTCCATACATTTACCGCACAACATGACAAACATTTCCATTATGTGTTCTCAAAGAGATTAACAAATCTTGTATCATCTCAGCAGGTGGAAGCCTTATGATGCCCTCTGACGTAGGGAACATGCCAGCACAAGACCTTGCTGATGCCAGACCCGTTACTTTAACCCAGAGAGAATTGGTTAACATAGAAAATCCTATTAACTTTCGCCACCTTGAAATCCTCAAAGTTGTTGGAGAGGGAAATTTCGGAAAGGTAAGTGTGAATTTCTCCTCCTCCGTGCTCCCCAATGTATCCTGCACCAGATACACAGGAGGATATACATATTCATTACAGGATGTTAATATGTAATGGTGATTGGGATAAACCAGTGATCCATTATACAGATCCCTATAATAGATGGGATTTTGGTCTGATCGCCTGTGATTTTTCTCCAGGTCCTCTTGGCATCAGATATGTTCAGCGGAGAACTGCTGGCTATTAAAGCCATAGACAGGAATTATTGTGATGAAGCCACAATCTCTAAAGAGTTAAAGGTCCTGAGTATGGCCACCGACTGCCGCTTCATAACATCTCTGCGGGGGTTTATGGAGGTACCAACAGAATATATAATAGCCATGGAGTATATTGCCGGAGGAGATCTGTCTGTCCACATGGCAAAATCGATGAAATTTGATATGGAAACATCAAGGTAAATGTCTTAGACTGAATCATAATATTCTACTGCCCATACATTGTGGTCCTAGAGTGTATGTAACCACTGATCCATCCTCTACTTTCTACTCCACAGACTCTTTGCGGCAGAAATGGTTTGCGGACTCCAGTTCCTCCATGAACACGGCGTGATACATTGGTAATCAGTTCATCTTCATAAATCTCTGTTGTCTCCTTACATATCTATTGTAGAAAGTTCTGTTCATGAATTATCCTCACAATCATGTCTGATCATTTTTCCCTGCAGTGACCTGAAGCCTCAGAACATCCTCATCCATGACACTGGACACATAAAGATCGCGGACTTTGGCTTATCAGCCGTGAATGTGGTCGATGAGGTCCTACTGGAGGATACTGTTGGCACGAATGGTTACATCGCACCGGAGGTAAGGAACATCCCTGTGTGATTGATGCCGATAGTAGGACTGAGTATTAATCTGAGGATCCTGCTCATATCTAATCACAGACCGGTCCTCATGGCCTCTGTGTGTAAATCCCCTCCCCGATATAGTAATCTCCTATCTTATGTTCCCACAGATAATGGATGAAGAAAGCTTCAATCATAAGGCAGATTCCTTTTCATTTGGTGTCATCCTGTACATGATGATTGTGGGGAAAAAGCCGTTCTATAGCAGTGGTTTGCTGGATCAATACCACTGGTCTCTGCAGGTGGACGTCCCAGATTTTCCAGACTGGATGCCCAGCGATGCACTTGACATCTTAGAAGGCGTAAGTAGGATCAGAAGAAGAAGGATGATGAGGGACTATAAAGAAAGCTAGAAGATAAGATGCGGACAGTCCATGGACATTGTGTAATAACGTATCAATAATAATATATAATATAATGATTAATGGTCTCTCTCATTTTCCAGCTTCTCTGCAAAACTCCATCTGCCCGGTATGCTATATCATCCTTCATCCGAGAGCGCCCATTCTTCCTCTCCATAAACTGGAGCGACGTGGAGTCCGGCGAAGCCGACCCACCATTCAAATTTGATGAAAATGTAAGTATAGCACATAGGGACATCCATAGTGTTATCTGTGCCCAGTAACACACATACCCACTATACACCTTATCATTATATCCCCCAGTATACATTATATATGTGAGGAGACGATTCTCAGACATGTATATTTCTCATCTTAAGATGGAGAAAAGCGGCACTCACCCCAAAGTGGCACTCACCATTACTTCTTTATTAATCTGCTGTAAAACATATCGGCAGGGAGAGAATGCCGCTTTTCTCTCTTTTTGACTGCAATTGCTTCCCAGTCTGGGGTGTATTTAGCTGAGCTCCCGTGTGGTTCATGAACCCTTTTTTAAATGTGCAACCTTCAACATTGTAATCTCCTCCCAGACTTTATGATAGTGCAGAATCGCTTCTCTTTCTTTATTGTGAATATATTTCTCTTCTTACAGGAGGATTAGGCTGATATAAATCAGCCCCATTCCAGTAACATCTAGGAATGAAGCTTTCCATTACTCGGAAGAGACAACTAAACTGGACTTTCTCATTTACCGGACTTTGACAAACCTACCGAGCTTCCACCACATAACAGCCACGTAGATTCGAGCACCAAACATCCAGGGATTTAGTCCGATCGCCATATTTGGGGTCAGGAAGGAATTTTTTTCCCCTGATATGAGGATTATACAACAACTAGTCCTCAGGGTTATTTTTCGCCTTCCTCTGGATCAACATAGCAAGTAATTAAAGGCTGAAATTGAAGGACTTCTTTCAGCCATACTTGCTATGTTACCATCTGAACGACTCATCTACAATGTGGTGGTAAGAAGACGACTACCGAATATGGACAAAGAGAAGGCAATGGCTGCTCCTTCTCCACCGGATATGGACAGAGAGAAGGCAGCGGCTGCTCCTTCTCCACCAGATATGGAAAAAAAGAAGGCAGTGGCTGCTCCTTCTCCACCAGATGTGGAAAAAAAGAAGGCAGCGGCTGCTCCTTCTTAAAATTGGCCAAGTAAAGAGAGGTGGAAGCGGCTGCTCCTTCTCACACTTGGCCATGTAGCGACAGAAGGATGCGGCTGCTCCTTCTACTACCAGGCCATGGACAGACAGAAGGTAGCGGCTGCTCCTTCTACTACCTAGCCATGGTCAGACAGAAGGCCATATGGTTGATCGCGGTGCTCTAAGAATCCAGGAAAACTCCAACTTCACAGATCACACGTCACACATTCCTGCTCTTCTCCTCTCCGTCATGTGTGATCCAGACCTGGATGTCCAAAAACAGCTCACGTGCAACCAAAGGCCTGAAGAGCGGAATCATCATCTGCTCCTTTCTATAGAAAGTGACTGTATCTACAGACTTTCTTTTTTCATCTTTGCATATAATTAACAACTTATATGCACAAATAAATATATTGAACATCTATGTTGATTCTGGTTAGATTCTTCTCATATAGAGAACTGCTTTTTGGTATTTTTATTAATATCATGATGACCTAATGTAATTGTGGATGGGTTGAATATCTCACAAACATTTCTGCATAGAGTAAAATATTTACGTTTTAAAAAAGAGATGAGAGAATTTAATCTTCTCAAACTGTAAAAGAATCCTCACTCACTAAAATGTGTATTATTTTGTAATTCACTTCTGTGCAGATACAGCCGGCCTCTATTTTACTACACTGTAAAGAATCATCAAAAGGTTAAAAATAAAAATGTAAAAAATATACTTATCTTACTGCTCCCCCAGAAGCATTACTTCTGGAGAAGTAGAAGGGCAAGTCGCCTCAAGCCCCTCACTCCGAGGGACCCACCCAAAGCTTAACAATATCGGTGTGGGCGTAAAGCTGATACAGAAAGACTTGATACAGAATGCCAGGGTGACACACTAAAGACCCCCATAGCAGGCATAAGGGGGATAGAGCGACATGATGAAGTCATCACTCTGTGACTCTGATGTCCCGTGCGTGCCTCTGCATGATGAGATCACCATGTTGGTCTACCTGTGACTAGCTACTGTCTGCCGGCGGACTCACTAGGATTCAGTGTTAGGTAAGTATATTATGTTTATGGTTTTTTTATTAATACTTATAATTGGACTGACTGTGGTGGCATCATACAGTGTGGGGACTAGTGTGGAGTATCATACAATATGGGGGGCATTATACTGTGGACAGTAAGCTGTGGGGGGAACATATGGTATGAGATCTTTATATTGTGTGAGGACTCATGTGGTGGTATCATACAGTGTGGGAACTAATGTGGGGGCCATCATACAATGCCATCATACAAGACCATAATAACTGGGGGGTGTATAATATAATTTAGGGACTAATGTGGGGGCCATCATACAATGTTGGGTGCATCATACTGTTTATAAAAGGCTGTGGGTTCTGTTATACAGTTGGGGACTACTGAGGGGGTATCATACAATGTGTGTGCTACTGTGGGGGCCATCATACAATGTTGGGTTCATCATACTGTTTATAGGAAGCTGTACGGGCCATCATATACTGTGGGGACTACTGAAGGATATCATGCAACGTGGGGGCTACTGTGCGGGCCAATGTTGGGGGCATTATATTGTGTACAATAAGCTGTTGGGGGATAATATAGTATGGGTGGCTTTATACTATGTGAGGACTGCTGAAGGGGCCATCATACAATGTTGGGTTCATCATACTGTCTATAGAAAGCTGTTGGGACTATTGTGAAGACACGGGGTCTTCCATGGGCATAATACTACTAGGAAAACACAGGGTTAGGGTTAAACAGTGTAGCAATACTTTATTGAACCAAGTGAACAGGTGATTCCAATCTTTATATCTCCGGGTTTATCCATGGGTTCCAGGTGACCGGATGGTCCCAACATGGCTAACAAAAACATATATAGTATATAATGGGCCCCATTATTGCTCCATACAGTATATACTGGGCCCCATTTATTGCTCCATACACTATAATGGCCCCATATAGTATATAATAGGCCCCATATATTGCTCTATGCAGTATAAAGGCCCCATATAGTATATAATAGGTTCCTTATATTGCTCCATACAGTATATAATGGGCCCCATATATTGCTCCATACAGTATATATGTGGCACCACAGGGGTCTGGTTGCCACAGTAATAGAAATATTATGTCTGAGAGCAAGTGGGAGGTTTCTCTGGTCAGGAGCCCTGAGCATGCAACACTGCCCGCCCAGACCTGGGAGGGGAGGAATCTTCCCTTATAAACTGGGTCTGGGGCGGGATTAGGGGAGTCAGAGCCTGGAGAGGGAAAGTAAGAACCAGGAGCTCTGTAGGAACAGTAGCTGAATACCAGGGGCTGGAGCTGTGCAGAGTTCGCCCTGGTTGAAGACACTAATACCGGACACGGAGTCCGAGGCTGTGGGGACATCCAGGTCCAGCAGCAGAATCCAACCGGCAGGGGATTCCATGTCCTCTGGCCATAGAACCCGGAGGCACGGTCACAAGCAAGGGACCAGCAACGCCATTGTGAAGCGGAGGCTAACAGAAGGCCCCAAGTCACCGGCCATACGGGTGAGTACCACACGGTATACTCAGGGACGTGGGCTACTTCTACCCGCATAGAGCAAGGTAGCCAGGAAAGAGTGCAGATAGACGGGGAGGCCTACAACTCCACCTGGCCAGGGGGAGATCCTGCTTGCTCACAGACTGACCAGGCCCCTACTGCTAACCAGTACTCCCGGGAGGGTCTGCTTTATACCATCAGTAAAGACCCTGAACTGCACCACACGTCTCTGTGTTTCATCGCCGCACCAGCACCATCAGTACTGGGACGCTCACACCATCACTCCCATCATCTCTCACATTAGCTGCCCTGAGGCAATACTTCTCCCGTGGGCAGTTATCCCATACTCGGCTGCGCAAACAACATCAGCCTCAGCGGTCTGCAGCGCAGCGGCGGTCCCCACTGACCGCAATCCACGGGTGGCTAGTCGGACATTGTTATTACCTAAGACTGCCACTGGTTTGACCACCCTGGGCACGGACCGGGTCACCGCCACACTGAGACTACAACCCCCAGCGATCCGGCTCCGGGTATCCCCTGCACAACACTGGCCCAGGGGGCGCGTCATATACTGGGTCCTCTAAATTGCTCCAAACAATATAAAGGCCCCATGTAGTATATAATGGGCCAAATGTATTGCTCCATACAGTATATACTGGGCCCCATAAATTGTTCCATACAGTATAATTGCCCCATATAGTATATAATGGGCTCCATGTATTGCTCTATACTGTATATACTGGGCCCCATAAATTGTTCCATACAGTATAATATCTCCATATAGTATATAATGGGCCCCATATATTGCTCCATATAGTATAATGGCCCCATATATTGTATAATTGGCCCCATATATTGATTCACAGTATAATCGCCCTATATAGTATATAATGGGCCCCATATATTACTTCATAAAGTATAATGGCCCCATATAGTATATAATAAGCCCCACATATTGCTCCATACAGTATAATGGCCTCATACAGTATATGACAGGCCCCATATATTGCTCCATACAGTATATACTGGACCCCATATAATGCTCCATACAGTATAATGGCAACATATATTATATAATGGGCACAATATATTGCTCCATACAGTATATACTGGGCCCATATATTGCCCCATACAGTATAATGGCCCCATATATTATATAATGGGCCCAATATATTGCTCCATACAGTATATACTGGGCCCTAGATACTGCTCCATACAGTATAATGGCCACATATAGTATATAATAGGCCCCATATATTGCTCCATAAAGTGTAATGACCACATATAGTATATATGGGCCCCATATATTGCTCCATACAGTATATACTGGGCCCCATATATTGCTGCAAAGTATAATGGCCCCATATAATATATAAAGGGCCACATTTTTTGCTCCATACTATATATACTGGGCCCCATATATGGCTCCATACAGTATATACTGGGCCCCATAAATTGATCCATACAGTATAATGGTCACATATAGTGTATGATGTGCCCAATATATTGCTCCATACAGTATATACTGGGCCCCATATAATGCTGCACAGTATAATTGCCCCATATAGTATATAATGGGCTCCATAAATTGCTCAATACAGTATAATGGCCCCATATATTATATAATGGGCCCAATATATTGCTCCATACAGTATATACTGGGCCCTAGATAATGCTCCATACAGTATAATGGCCACATATAGTATATAATGGGCCCATATATTGCTCCATACAGTATATACTGAGCCCCATATATTGCTGCAAAGTATAATGGCCCCATATAATATATAATGGGCCACATTTTTTGCTCCATACTGTATATACTGGGCCACATAGAGTATATACTGGGCCCCATGAATTGATCCATACAGTATAAGGGTCACATATAGTATATGATGTGCCCCATATATTTCTCCATACAGTATATACTGGGCCCCATATACTGCTGCAGGGTATAATTGCCCCATATAGTATATAATGGGCTCCATAAATTGCTCCATACAGTAAAATGGCCCCATATAATATATAATGAGCCTCATATATTGCTCCATACTATATAATGGCCCCATATAGTGCTCCATACAGTATAATGACCACATATAGTGCTCCATACAGTATAATGGGCCCCATATATTGCTCCATGCAGTATATACTGGGCCCCATAAATTGTTCCATACACTATAATTGCCACGTAAAGTATTATATAATGGGCCCCATATATGGCTCCATACAGTATATACTGGGCGCCATATATTGCTCCATACACTATAATGACCCCATATATTATATAATGGGCCCCATATATTGCTCCATATAGTATATAATGGACCCCATAAATTGATCCATACAGTATAATGGCCCCATATAGTATATAATGGGCCCTATGTATTGCTCCATACAGTATAATGGCCCCATATAGTATATAATGGGCCCCATATATTGCTCCATGCAGTATATAATGGGCCACATATTGCTCCATACAGTATAATGACCACATATAGTATATAATGGGCCCCATATATTGATCCACAGTATAATGGCCCCATGTAGTATATAATGGGCCTCACACATTGCTTCCTACAGTATAATGGCCCAAAATAGTATATAATATGCCCCATATATAGCTCCATACAGTATATAATGGGCCCCATATATTGCTCCATACTGTATATACTGGGCTCCATACAGTATATACTGAGCCCCATATATTGCTTCACAGTATAATGGCCCCTTATAATATATAAAGAGAAACTTTTTTATTCCATACTGTATATAATGGGCCTAATATATTACTCCATACAGTATAATGGTCACATATAGTATATAATGGGACCCATATATTGCTGCACAGTATAATGGCCCCATTTAGTATAAAATGGGCTCCATAAATTGATAAATACAGTATAATGGCCCCATATAATACATAATGGGCCCCAGATATTGCTTCATACAGCATAATGGCGCCATACAGTATATACTGAGCCCCATATGTTGCTCCATACAGTATAATGGCCCCATATAGTATATAATAGGCCCCATATATTGCTCTATACTGTATATAATGGGCCCAATATATTGCTCCATACAGTATAATGGTCACATATAGTATATAATGGGCCCCATATAATGCTGCACAGTATAATGGCCCCATATAGTATAAAATGGGCTCCATAAATTGCTAAATACGGTATAATGGCTCCATATAATATATAATGGGCCCCATATATTGCTCCATACAGCATAATGGCCCCATATAGAGCTCCATACAGTAAAATGACCACATGTAGTATATAATAGGCCCCATATAGTACTCCATCCAGTATAATGGGCCCCATATATTGCTCCATACAGTATATACTGGGCCCGATAAATTGTTCCATACAGTATATACTGGGCCCCATATATTGATCCACAGTATAATGGCCCCATATACTATATAATGGGCCCCATATATTGCTCCATACAGCATAATGGTCCCATATATTATATAATGGGCCCCATATATTGCCTATACAGTATAAACTGGGCCCCATATATTAATCCACAGTATCATGGCCCGATATAGTATATAATGGGCCCCATATATTGCTTCATAAAGTATATTGGCCCCATATAGTATATAATGGTCGACATATATTGCTCCAAACAGTATCATGGCCCCATATAGTATATAAAAGGCCCCATATATTGCTCCACACAGTATATAATGGGCCCCATATATTGCTCCATACAGTATATACTGAGCCCCATATATTGCTGCACAGTATAATTTCCCCTTATAATATATAAAGGGCCACATTTTTTCCTCCTACTGTATATATTGGGCCCCATTTATTGCTCCATACAGTACATACTGGGCCCCATATATTGCTGCACAGTATAATGGCCACATATAGTATATAATGGGCCCCATATATTGCTTCATACAGTATAATGGCCAAATATAGTATTTAACGGCCCACATATATTGCTCCATACAGTAAAATGGCCACATATAGTATATGATAGACCCCATATAGCACAAAATAGGCCCGATATATTGCTCCATATAATATAATGGCCGCATATAGTATATAATGGGCCCCATATATTGCTCCATACAGTATATACTGGGCCCCATATATTGCTCCATACAGTATATACTGGGACCCATATATTGCTGCACAGTATAATGGCCCCATATAGTATATAATGGGCTCCATACATTTCTAAATGCAGTATAATGGCCCCATACAATACATAATGGGGCCGATATATTGCTCCATACAGTATAATGACCACATATAGAATATAATAGGCCCCATATATTGCTCCATACAGTATAATGGCACCATATAGTATATAATAAGCCCTATATATTGCTCCATACAGTATAATTGGCCCTGGGTAGTGCTCCATATAGCATAATGGCCCCATATAGTGCTCCATACAGTATAATGACCACATATAGTATATAATCGGCCCCATATAGTGCTCCATACAGTATAATGGGCCCCATATATTGCTCCATACAGTATATACTGGGCCCCATATATTGATCCACAGTATAATGGCCCCATATAGTATATAATGGGCCCCATGAATTAATCCATACAGTATATAATGGGCCCCATATATTGGTCCATACAGTATAACGGCCACATATAGTATATAATAGGCCCCATATATTGCTCCATACAGTATAATGGCCCCATATATTATATGATGGGCCCCATATATTGCTCCATACAGTATAATGGCACCACATATTATATAATGGGCCCCATATATTGCTCCATACAGTATATACTGGGCCCCAAATGTTGCTACACAGTATAATGGCCCCATATATTATATAAAAGGCCCCATATTTTGCTCCATAAAGTATATACTGGGCCCCATATACTGCTGCACAGTATAGTTGCCCCATATAGTATATAATGGGCTCCATAAATTGCTCCATACAGTATAATGGCCCCATATAATATATAGTGGGTCTCATATATTGCTCCATACAATACAATGGCCCCATATAGTGCTCCATACAGTATAATGACCACATATAGTGCTCCATACAGTATAAAGGGCCCCATATATTGCTCCATACAGTATATACTGGGCCCCATAAATTGTTCCACACAGTATGATTGCCCCATATAGTAAATAAGGGGCCCCATATATTACTCCATACAGTATAATGGCTATATACAGTATATACTGGGCCCCATATATTGCTCCATACAGTATATACTGGGCCCCATATATTGCTGCACAGTATAATGGCCCCATATAATAAATAAAGGGCCACATTTTTTGCTTCATACTGTATATACTGGGCCTCATATATTTCTCCATACAGTATATACTGGTCACCATAAATTGATCCATACAGTATAATGGCCCCATAGAGTATATAATGAGCCCTATGTATTGCTCCATACAGTATAATGGCCCTATATAATATATAATGGGAACCATACATTGCTCCATACAGTATAATTGCCCCATATATTGCTCCATACAGTATAATGGCACTACATATTATATAATGGGCCAAATATATTGCTCCATACAGTATATACTGGGCCACATATATTGCTGCACAGTATAATGGCCACATATAATATATAAAGGGCCACAATTTTTGCTCCATACTGTATATACTTTGCCCCATATATTGCTCCATACAGTATAATGGCCACATATAGTATATAATAGGCCCCATATATTGCTCCATACAGTGTAATGGCCACATATAGTATATAATAGGCCCCATCTATTGCTCCATACAGTGTAATGGCCACATATATACTATATAATGGGCCCCATATATTGCTCCATACAGTATATACTGGGCCCCATATGTTGCTACACAGTATAATGGCCCCATATATTATATAAAAGGCCCCATATTTTGCTCCATACTGTATATACTGGGCCCCATAAATTGATCTATACAGTATAATGGTCACATATAGTATATGATGTGCCCCATATATTGCTCCATACAGTATATACTGGGCCCCATATACTGCTGCACAGTATAATTGCCCCATACAGTATATAATGGGCTCCATAAATTGATCCATACAGTATAATGGCCCTATATAATATATAGTGGGTCCCACATATTGCTCCATACAATATAATGGCCCCATATAGTGCTCCATACAGTATAATGACTACATATAGTGCTCCATACAGTATAAAGGGCCCCATATATTGCTCTATACAGTATATACTGGGCTCCATAAATAGTTCCACACAGTATAATTGTCCCACATAGTATATAATGGGCCCTATATATTACTCCATACAGTATAATGGCTACATACAGTATATACTGGGCCCCATATATTGCTCCATACAGTATATACTGGGCCCCATATATTGCTGCACAGTATAATGGCCCCATATAATAAATAAAGGGCCACATTTTTTGCTCCATACTGTATATACTGGGCCTCATATATTTCTCCATACATTATATACTAGGCACCATAAATTGATCCATACAGTATAATGGCCCCAAATAGTATATAATGGGCCCTATGTATTGCTCCATACAGTATAATGGACCTTAATAATATATAATGGGCCCCATATATTGCTCCATACAGTATATACTGGGCCCCATATACTGCTGCACAGTATAATTGCCCCATATAGTATATAATGTGCTCCATTAATTGCTCCATACAGTGTAATGGCCCCATATAATATATAATGCGTCTCATATATTGCTCCATACAATATAATGGCCCCATATAGTGCTCCATACAGTGTAATGACCACATATAGTGCTCTATATAGTATAATGGGCCCCATATATTGCTTCATACAGTATATACTGGACCCCATAAATTGCTGCACAGTATAATGGGCCCCATATATTGCTGCACAGTATAATGGCCCCATATAATACATAAAGGGCCATATTTTTTGCTCCATACTGTATATACTGGGCCTCATAAATTGCTTCATACAGTATAATTGCCCCATATATTGCTCCATACAGTGTAATCGCAACATATAGTATATAATGGGCCCCATATATTGCTCCATACAGTATAATGGCCCCATATAATATATAATGGGTCTCATATATTGCGACATACAATATAATGGCCCCATATAGTGCTCCATACAGTATAATGACCACATATAGTGCTCCATACAGTATAATGGGCCCCATATATTACTCCATACAGTATATACTGGGCCCCATAAATTGTTCCACACAGTATAATTGCCCCGTATAGTATATAATGGGTCCCATATATTACTCCATACAGTATAATGGCTCCGTACAGTATATACTGGGCCCCATATATTGCTCCATACAATATATACTGGGCCCCATATATTGCTGCACAGTATAATGGCCCCATATAATATATAAAGGGCCACATTTTTGCTCCATACCGTATATACTGGGCCTCATATATTGCTCCATACAGTATATACTCGGCCCCATACATTGATCCATACAGTATAATGGCCCCATATAGTATATAATGGGCCCTATGTATTGCTCAATACAGTATAATGGCCCTATATAATATATAATGGGCCCCATACATTGCTCCATACAGTATAATTGCCCCATATATTGCTCCATACAGTGTAATCGCAACATATAGTATATAATGGGCCCCATATATTGTTCCATACGGTATAATGGCCCCATATAGTATATAATGGGCCCCATATATTGCTCCATACAGTATATACTGGGCCCCATATATTGCTCCATACAGTATATACTGGGCGCCATATATTGCTGCACGGTATAATGGCCCCATATAGTATAAAATGGGCTCCATAAATTGCTCCATACAGTATAATGGCCCTATATTATATATAATGGGCCCAATATATTGCTCCATACAATATAATGGCGCCATATAGTGCTCCATACAGTATAATGACCAAATATAGTATATCATAGGCCTCATATAGTGCTCCATACAGTATAATGTGCCCCATATATTGCCCCATACAGTATATACTGGGCCCCATAAATTGTTTCATACAGTATAATTGCCCCGTATAGTATATAATGGGCCCCATATATTGCTCCATACAGTATAATGGCTCCATACAGTATATACTGGGCCTCGTATATTGCTTCATACAGTATAATGGTCCCATATATTATATAATGGGCCCCATATATTGCTACATACAGTATATACTGGGCCCCATAAATTGATCCACAGTATAATGGCCCCATGTAGTATATAATGGGCCTCATATATTGCTTCATACCGTATAATGGCCCCATATAGTATATAATAGGCCCCATATATTGCTCCATACAGTATATAATGGGCCCCATATATTGCTCCATACAATATATACTGGCTCCATACAGTATATACTGAGCCCCATATATTGCTCCACAGCATAATGGCCCCTTTTAATATATAAAGAGAAACTTTTTTGCTCCATACTGGATATACTGGGCCCAATATATTGCTCCATACAGTATAATGACCCCATATAGTATATAATGGGCCCCATATATTGGTCCATACAGTATATACTGGTCCCCCATATATTGCTCCATACAGTATAATGGCTTCATATAGTATATACTGGGCCCCATATATTGCTCCATACAGTATAATGGCCCCATATAGTATATAATAGGCCCCATATATTGCTCCATACAGAATATAATGGGCCCCATATATTGCTCCATACAGTATATACTGGGCCCCATATACTGCTCCATACAGTATAATGGCCCCATATAGTATATAATGGGCCCCATATTTTGCTCCATACAGTATATAATGGGCCCCATATAATGCTCCATACAGTATATACTGGGCCCCATATATTGCTGCACAGTATAATGGCCCCATATAGTTTATAATTGGCTCCATAAATTGCTAAATACAGTATAATGGCCCCATATAATATATAATGGGCTCCATATATTGCTCCATACAGTATAATGGCCCCATATAGTGCTCCATACAGTATATTGACCACATATAGTATATAATAGGCCCCATATAGTGCTCCATACAGTATAATGGGCCCCATATTTTGGTTTATTTTGCTTCATACAGTATAATGGCTCCATATAGTATATAATGGGCCCCATATATAGTTCCATACAGTATAATAGCCCCTTATAGTAAATAATGGGCCCCACATATTGCTCCATACTGTATAATGGTCCCATATAGTGCTCCATACAGTATATACTGGACCCCATATATTGCTCCATAAAGTATAATGGCCCCATATAGTATATAATGAGCCCCATATATTTTTCCATACAGTTTAATGGCCCCTTATATTGCTCCATACAGTGTATAATGGCCCCCATATATTGCTCCATACAGTATAATGGCCCCTTATCTATAATATTACCGGGGATGCGTATCTGAAGCCTTTATAGACAACGCATGCATGACGCGCAGTCTGGCTCCAGGCAGAATCACGCATCCAGCCGTTACAGGTAAGAGGAGTGTATGGCGCGGTATACGTAGACACTGAACGTATACCGCGATCTCTGGCGCCATACTTAGATACTTACCTGACCGGGAGGAGCGTTGCCGCGGCGCCTCTCTATGCCGGAGACCGGGGCAGGAGTAAGGCGTCGGATCGGAAACCAGGATGGGGATGAGGGGTGCCGTGCATACCGGGATTGGGGGTGAGGGGTGCCATGCATACCGGGATTGGGGGTGAGGGGTGCCAAGCATACCGGGATTGGGGGTGAGGGGTGCCATGCATACCGGGATTGGGGGTGAGGGGTGCCATGCATACCAGGATTTGGGGATGAGGGGTGCCATGCATACCGGGATTGGGGGTGAGGGGTGCCAAGCATACCGGGATGAGGGATACCATACAAACCAGGATAGGGATGAGGGATGGGGTACCATGCATACCGGGATAGGGATGAGGAGTACCACACATACCAGGATAGGTATGAGGAGTACCATACAAACCAGGATAGGGATGAGGGATGGGGTACCATGCATACCGGGATAGGGATGAGGAGTACCACACATGCCAGGATAGGGATGAGGAGTACCATACATACCAGGGTTGGGATGAGGGGGCCACGCATACCAGGATTGGGGGTGAGGGGTGCCATGTGACTCGCCCCTTGGGCCGTGGGGCACTCGGATCCGGGCAATAGGGAAACGGTGGGAGTAGTAGTGGCAACCCGGTTCCGTGGCTCAGGGTGGTCAGGACAGTGGTAGTCCGTTATGTGCTGTTGATTATGTCCGACTACGCCACCCGTGGATTGCGGTTATTAGGAACCGCCGCTGCATGCAGACCGCTGGGGCTGATGATGTGTGCAGCTGGGGTAGTGTGACTCCCCACGGGAAGAGTGCGGCCGCAGGGCAGTATAATGGATGGTGGGAGTGATGGTAGTGAGAGTCCCAGTGCTGATAGTGCTGGAGGAGCAAGGAGCACACAGAAAACAGGTTGCAGTCCAGGGTCTTTACTAAAACAAGTAAACTGACCCACAAACAGTCCCGGCTAAGAGGGGACCTGGATGTCTGAGAGCAACGGGGAAATTGGCCCTGGTCAGGGTGAGGGTGTAGGCCTACCGTGCTTTTTGTGCTCCTTCTGGCTATCTCCTCTTTATAGGGTAACAGCCCACGCTTCCGAGCTCTCCGTGTATTCTCGCCTGTATGGCCTGCGACGTGGGTTCCTTTCTGCTCCCAGCCTTGTACGGCTTTACTGGTCCCTTCGGTTGTGGCAGGGCCTCCAGGCTTCTTAGGCCAAGGAATATACAGTCCCCTGCGGACTGGTTATCTGCTGGAGAATGTGGAATCCTCCCAGCCTCAGACACCAAAGTCTGGTAAATTTTGTCCGTTATCTGCCAAGACAGGCTCTCTTCGCCTCTTGTCTCTGGCTTGTGGCTCTCCTACTGCCACACTTCCTCTTAGGGTGCAATACAACTGTCCCTCTCTGCTCTGGGACCTGAATCCTGAGACAGGTCGTCCAGTTCTCCCTAACCCTGCCCCCAGTACCAGCTTTTATAGGGGCAGCCAGCTCCCCCTACTGGCCTGAGACAGGAGGCATTGCATGCTAATATTCCCCTGACCAGAGAACCTCCCCCTTGCTCTCAGACACAGCTTTATTACACTTTGTGGCATCCAGGCCAGGGAGACACACCATGCATACCAGGATTGGGGATGAGGGGTGCCATGCATGCCAGAATTGGGATGAGGGGTGCCATGTATACCAGGATTGGGGATGAGGGGTGCCATGCATGCCAGGATTGGGATGAGGGGTGCCATGTATACCAGGATTGGGGATGAGGGGTGCCATGCATGCCAGGATTGGGATGAGGAGTGCCATGCATACCAGGATTGGGATGAGGGGTGCCAAGCATGCCAGGATTGAGATGAGGGGTGCCATGCATGCCAGGATTGGGATGAGGGGTGCCATGCATACCAGGATGGGGATGAGGGGTGCCATGCATACCAGGATTGGGATGAGGGTTGCCATGCATACCAGGATTGGGGATGAGGGGTGCCATGCATACCAGGATTGGGGGATGAGGAGTGCCATGCATACCAGGATAGGATGGTGGGGACAGGATGGAGGCAGCACAAATACCAGGAGGGGGGGCAGCACATACCAGCATGGGAGACCATATACCAATAAAAATGCTCGCCACCTGGGCGTAGAACGGGTTCAATAGCTCGTAGTATATAATGGGCCACCCTCATATTTTGCGACATACAGTATAATGGCTTCATATAGTATATACGGGGCCCCATATATTGCTCCATACAGTATAATGGCCCCATACTGTATATATTGGGCCCCATATATTGCTCCATGCAGTATAATGGCCCCATATGATGCTGCATACATAAAACAAAATATCAATTACTCACCTCTCCCGTTCCCCGCAGGTCCGGTATACCCAGCGCGTCTTCTAACTCTGGAGTGCTCAGGTCAGAGGGCGCGCTGTGGTGACGTCATTGCGCCCTCTGCCCTGACACATCAGAGTTAGAAGACACTGGAGCTGTTCGGAGCGAGGAGAGATGGGGGAGGGGCTGAGGGTGGGGAGGACCCCGGTGGCTGCACGGGCCCCATAGCGCGCCATCGTTTCCCCCTCCCTGGGCCACAGTACTTGCCTGCGTGCATGGGGTGGTGTCGCCAGTCATTGTTGTCATGGTAGGTCAGTTCTGCATGCGAGCACTCCTGCATCCTCCGCTTTTAAAAAGCCAGTGCCCTGTTCCTCCTCCTCTCTGGGGCCCATCGGGCATTTCACCGGTGCCCTGCCAGGCCAGTCCGACCCTGTGTGAATGTAATGTTGTACAGAGCACAGACATATGCCGGCCCTTCCTCCAAAGTGGAACTAACAATGTGTGCTGCATCTGTGCTGCGCAGACTATGCTGACTTCAGCTGACGTCCAAATCATAGCCCCACTGGATCCGGGATGGTTGTGAGATATGCCGATGATTTCTGCAGGACCCACAGCTTGTTTTTCTCAGTCGCTGCTCTCCTCCTTCTCTGACTGATCACAATATTATCTATTCCAGGTCCTTCAGCTTTGTGGTAGGAGGTAACAGGTTCCCCCAGCACTCCATGTGGCTCACACCTCACACCGCTCAGTACTCTGTCAGTAATCTGCTATATATCATTGCTGCACCAGAGCCATCTAGAGGTCACAGTAATACATTGCAACACAACAAAGTAAACATTAAAAGAGAGAAAAATAAACACTCTATAGAATAAAATATTCAGTCATTTAAAGGCAGACTGAAAAATTAAATAGTTGGCAAAATACACAGAGGTGACACCACTGAGAAGATGTGTTTTATTGATTAAGTGGTGTGCGCCCCTTAATGAATTTGATGCATCCAACTATAAAATACTCCATCATTAAAATTGGGGTATACAATGTCAATCTTAAATGGAAGGTGCCATGATTTTTATTTTTGTATTAATAATTATTGAGTATATAATCAATTATTTTTAATACAAAATTAAATGCACTGGTTTAATATTTTTGAATTTATTAACTCTATCTACAGCCACAGTGGGCGGCCATATAAGTTTGCTGATGTGTAATTGTCTGAGCACGAAGCTTACACACTTCAAATATGGCAGCCTCTGTGTACTGTGTCCTCCTGCATTTCCTGCATTGTGTCACACCAGGTGTTAGTGCAACACAGAGGGAAAGGGAGCCCAGACACTAGGGAAAGGGGGAAGTGGAGACCTCCTAGTCTGGTCTAGCGTCACCCTGTCTCAACTACCATCCCTATATTGCCTCTTCAGCAATCGCCGCACACGTGCCTCGCCCTACTTTACCTGGCGCATGGCTACGGCTAGGGATGGAAGGAGATGAGCACTAGTCAACCTCCACTAAACACTATAGACAACAAGGGAAGACAAAACACGGGGAAATTGCTTAGCTTTAGATGAGTCCAAATATGCACACGGCCTCAAGCTCCAGAGAGGACAAAGTACTGCTCCGTCTAATCCTGACAAGTAGAAATGAATATTGCCAGCGACTCCCTCTCAGACACACCAGGTATATATATGACGCGCCCCTGGGCCTGTGTCGCGCTGCGTTGCGCACGCGGGGGCCTACCCGGAGCCGGATCAGTGGAGGGTTGTAGTCTCGTGGCGGTGACCCGGTCCGTGCCCAGGGAGTCAAACTAGACGGCAGTCTATTAGTAGTAAATAGTTGAGGACTACGCCACCCGTTGAGTGCAGCCAGGGAGCTGCTGCTGCAGGGCAGACCGCTGAGGCCGGTGGTAGGATTGTGCAGCGTGATAGTATAACCCCCAATGGGAGGGGTATGGCCTCAGGGCAGCCGACGTGGATGATGGGGGTAGCAGGAACCACTCAGAGACGGTACGGTGTAGTTCAGGGTCTTTACTGGTAACAACGACAGACCCTCCCGGAGTACTTGCTAGCAAACGGGGCCTGGTCAGTCTTTGAGCAGATGGGATCTCCCCTGGCCAGGCGTAGTTGTAGGCCTCCCAAACTGACTGTACTCTTCTGGCTACCTTGCTAGAAGCTGATGTAAGTAGCCCACGTCCCTGAGTGTACCGTGTGGTGCTCACCCGTATGGCCGGTGACTCGGGGCCTTCTAATGGCTTCCGCTCCACGATGGCGGTGCTGGTCCCACGCGTGTGACCGTGCCTTCGGGCTTCTGGGCCAGAGGACCTGAAATCCCCTGCCTGACGGATTCTGCTGCTGGGTAGGAGTTAGTCCCCACAGCCTCGGACTCCGGGTCCGGTAAAGAATCTTCTTAGTCAGGGCGAACTCTGCAGCTGCCAGCCCCTGACTCCTTGTAACTCTGCTGTTTCCTATGCTGCTTCTTGTCTCCACTCTCCTTGTCTGACTCACCCTGCCTCAGCCCCGGGTTTATACAGGGGAAGTTCTTCCCCTCCCAAGACTGGGCAGGAGGTGTGGCATGCACAGGATCCCTGACCAAAGGACCTCCCACCTGCTCTCAGACATAACATTACATTACTGTGGAAAACCAGACCCCTGGGGTGCCACATTCCCCCCTAGTGAAATTTAGTACTCCGGGACTAAACACATTTAGAAAAACATAACAAGGCAAAAAGCATTAATAATACAATAAGAAAACATATAAAGATGGTTACGGCGTGTCCGCAACCGGGTGCAGTCTCTGAAAGAAGCAAGGTGTCCATTTCACCAACACAGGGAGACGTAACCAGGTAGGGGTCTGTCCTACCCCGAGTCCTTAACAGTCTCTAGTCCATCCTGGGTTACGCTCCAACTATGTACAAGGATTCCCGGTAAATCCACCAAGGTTTCCTAAAAACAACTGGAAACACAAAATTATACACAAGCAACAATACACAGATAAACATAAATAAAACTATTTTTACACTTCAAATTCTCCAGCGTGCGGGTAACTGGCCTCTAGTGGCCCTAGTGGACCTACGGAGCTGACTGTCTGGCCCTGAACTACAGGGTGTAGGAGCTGTCAAGGGTAAACTGGGCAGCTGTCTACCGGCTCTTTGTCTCACTAGGGGTACGGCAGGCTCACTATAAGCAGAGGGTTGATTCTCCTGTTCTACTCGTGTGGAGTCTTCTGCCTCCTGGACCGGCTGTTCTTCCAGCTCTACCCGTTGCTCCGTTGGTTCTTGGGATGATGGTTGGAGGAAGGTGAGTACGGGTACCACAACTGCACCATTGACTTGAGTCCAAGACCGAGGGAAGTCCCCGAGCACGGTACTAACCATATCTTCCCTTTCTCCCACGGGTCGATGGTCTTCTTGTTCCTCTTCAGGGTTCCTCAGTTGTTCGGGACACTTCTTCAGGTGGTCCCGGGACACAATGGCTGTGGTTTCCCCTCCGTCTTTACTGATGGTACAGACCTTCGGGTTCTCGTGGCTTGAGGGCAGTACGGTGTACGGGTCCTTCTCCCACTGGTCATCCAACTTGTGGAGCCGTCTTTTCCTCTTCAAGACCTGCTCTCCGGGTACCAGGGGAACAGCGGGAGCATACTGGTTGTAAGTCTTCTCTTGTCTTTCCCTAGCCTGACAGAGACTTCGCTCCACGCTCTCTTGTACTCTCCGGTACTGCTGCTGCCTCTCTGTGTCCCAGTCGGTTTCTGGTGAAGTGTCCTCAGGTGTCAGGACTCCCATTTCCAGGTCAACAGGTAACTTACCAGGTCTCGCCCTCATTAGGTAAGCCGGGGTACAGTTGGTGGAACCTACCGGGATGTGGTTGTATAGGTCCACCAGATCGGGCAACTTCTCAGGCCACAGACTGCGTTCTTCCAGGGGCAATGTTTTTAGAAGATCCATTACCACCTGGTTCATTTTTTCACAAAGTCCATTAGTTTGCGGATGGTAGGGTGTCGTCCTTATCTTCCGGCAGCCATACAGATTGCAGAATTCCTGGAAGACCTCCGCTTCAAAGGCAGGTCCCTGGTCCGTCAGCACTTGGTCCGGGTACCCGTGTGGACGGCAGAAGTGCTGCTGGAAGGCTCTAGCTGCTGTTTGAGCCATTAAGTCCTTGACGGGGACGACAACCAAGAACCGGGAGTAATGATCCACGATGGTTAACGCGTAGACGTAGCCACTTCTGCTTGGGGTCAGTTTTACATGATCCAAGGCTACCAGTTCCAACGGTTGCCGGGTGACGATGGACTGCAGGGGAGTCTTCTGGCTGGCCCGGTCCTTCCTTCTCAGATTGCACGGGCCACAGTCTCTGCACCACTTCTCGATGGTTCCCCTCATGCCTACCCAGTGGAACCGCTCGCGCAGCAGGAACTCCAGCTTTTTCCACCCGAAGTGTCCAGCTCCGTCGTGGTATGCCTCCATCACCATGGCTGCGTCTCTTCGTGGCACCACTACTTGCCAGAGTAGTTCATGCGTCCGGGAGTTGACCATTCTGCGGCACAACTTCCCCTTGTAAAGGAATAGTCGACTCTTCTCCGCCCATAGTTGTTTGGCTTCCTCCGGAGCGTCTGGTTCAAGGCGAGCCTCCGGCCGAGTCAGCATCTCCTTCACTAGTCGGACGGCAGGGTCGCTGTCTTGCGTTTCCGCCCAGTTGTAGTGGGGTAAGGGGTTCAACGTAGCAGCCTGCTTACCCCTTACCCGGTGGGAATACTGGATAGTCCCATGACGGTGGAACGCAGGGAGTTCAACTTCTTCCAGTCCCTCCGGATCTTCTCCTTCGTCCGGCAGGTTGGGCATCCTGGACAGGGCATCCGCGTTAGTATTGGAGCGTCCTGCCCGGTATTTGATTGTGAACTCGTAGTTGGACAGACGGGCCATCCACCTCTGCTCCAGGGCACCGAGTCTTGCCGTGTCCAGGTGTATCAACGGGTTGTTATCCGTGTATACGATGAACCGGGAAGAAGCGAGGTAATGCCTAAAGCGCTCGGTGACTGCCCATACCACGGCCAGGAACTCTAACTTAAATGAGCTGTAATTCTCGGGGTTCCTTTCGGTGGGTCGCAGTTTTCGGCTGGCATAGGAGATTACTCGTTCTCTCCCCTGCTGAATCTGGGACAGTACGGCTCCTAGCCCGATGTTACTGGCGTCGGTGTAGAGGATGAAGGGCTGGCTATAGTCCGGGTACGCCAAGATTTCATCCCCCGTGAGGGCCATCTTCAGCTGGCGGAAGGACTCCTCTTCTAGCTCCTCCCATTTGAAGGGCGGCTTCTGGTTCTTGGCCTTCCGGGACTGGCCTATCAGGAGGTCCTGCATAGGCGCTGCCTTTTTGGTGAAACCGGGAATAAACCTTCGGTAGTAGCCTACCAACCCTAGGAACTGCCGCACTTCTTTTACGCTGGAGGGGCTTGGCCATCCCTTAATTGCGGTGATCTTATCGGGGTCGGGAGCCACTCCGTCAGCGCTCACCACGTGTCCCAGGTATTGCACCTTTGGTTTCAGGAGGTGACACTTGGAGGGTTTCACCTTTAGGCCGTAACTCGCCAGAGCTTCGAACACCTCCGCCAGGTGTTTCAGGTGGTCCTCATAAGTTTTGGAGTATACGATGACATCGTCCAGGTACAACAGGACCGTCTCAAAGTTTCTGTGGCCCAGACAGCACTCCATTAATCGTTGGAAGGTTCCTGGGGCGTTGCAGAGTCCGAACGGCATGCAGGTGAACTCGCTAAGTCCCATCGGGGTGGTGAATGCGGTCTTCTCCCGGTCCGCCTCTGCTACAGGAACCTGCCAGTACCCGCTAGTGAGATCCAAGGTAGAGAAGAAGTTAGCAGATCTTAAAGCAGCCAATGACTCCTCTATCCTTGGTAAGGGGTACGCATCCTTGTGTGTGATACGGTTGATTTTCCGGTAATCTACACACATCCTCATGGTGTTGTCTTTCTTTTTGACTAAAACTAGTGGGGCTGCCCAGGGGCTACAGCTATCCCGGATTACCCCAGCCTCCTTCATGTCTCGAAGCATCCCCTTGGCGTGTTGGTAGTGTGCAGGGGGTACGGGTCGATACCTCTCTTTTATGGGAGGATGATCTCCCGTGGGGATGCGGTGTTCTACCCCCTTGACCCGCCCAAAGTCTAACGGGTGTTTACTAAACACTCTCTCATACTCTTGAACCACCCGATAGACTCCTTGTTTCTGATGTGAGGGAGTGGAATCAGTACCCAAATGTAGTTGCTGACACCAGTCCTCCATGTCTTTCTTAGAGCCGTTACCTTCCTCCGGGTGAGATGGAGGCAAGGGTTCCACAGATTGTATAGAATTTTGATTAGTGGTATATAATTTGGCTAGCGTGGCATACCGGGGCAGGTACACTTCCCTCTCCCCGATATTTATTATGCGAATGGGCACCCTCCCATGGCGTACATTGACCACCCCCCGTGCTGTCAAAATGGTGGGCCTACTGTCTGAGTAAACTGGTTCCACCATTGCCTGGTAATCTCTTCCTCTCAGACCAATAGCTGCCCGGCACCAAATCATCATTTCACTTTTTGGGGGCATGGCAATAGGAAAAGGGTCACACATTCTTACGCTACCAATCTCACCGCCGGAGAGTTCCACTTGTTGCCGTTGCATCAGTGCCCGGATCTCTTTCTGGAGCACCCGCTGCTCGCCGGAGCTGGCGTTCTTGGCAACCTGCTGTAAAAGGAAAATCACCTCTGCAAGACAATTTTCAATTACGTTAGTTCCCAGAGTTATTTTTGGGTGACTCTCATGTTTATCAATATCTACAATGATCAGTCCCTGTGCGGCCAGTTCGACTCTACCGATTTTGAGGGCCACCTCTTTAAATCCGATCTGTGGCACGGGCTGGCCATTGCTGGCGATGATACTCAAGTCGTCGTCAGGGTAGTGGGTAATATCCGAGTCATTCCAGTACTGCTTGAAGAGCACGTACGGGATGGTGGTGACCTGTGACCCGGTATCCAGTAGGGCACTCATGGGAATGCCATCCAGTACCACAGGCAAGACTGGACGTCCTCCCACATATCTGTCGCGCCAGTTCGATGGGCCTGGTGATCTTTTTCCTGGGGGTTGGCCCTCTACCCCAGGTTGTGCCCGTTTAAAGAACAGTACCTTTCCATATGTCCGGATTGATTGCAGCGGCGGCAGATGGGTCGTCCGTCCTCGCTGTATCGGTCACTGGGTCTTCCTCTGGCCGGTGGGGTCCTCCTTGGTCGACGCCACGGGATGTCCTCCGGTCCGGATGCCAGCTGGATCTTCCCTGGGGTGGAAACCTGTAAAGACTGCACAGTTCGGGTTAGCGCAGCAACGCTCTTAGCTAGCTCTTGGACCTGATGGTGTAGGTCTGGAGCCGGGTCATTGTCCAAAGCCTGCGCATCAGCTCCCACAGGCCCTGCTGACAAGGGCGCCGCCTCCTGGTAGTAAGTGGTAGTGGGGCGTCTGTGGGTCACAACGCCACCTGGTGCCGGTTCTCGGAGCACCCGGATGGCTCTGTCCTTGAACTGTGCAAAGTCCAGATGGGGATCCTGTAAGGCCATTGCCCGCAACTGGGTTCGGTGGGCATTGCAATATAAACCCTCTATAAATTGTTCAGTCAACAGCCTGTCCTCGTTTCCCACCCCATCAGGGTCGGTCTGCTTTATGGCCCTCAGGGCCTCTTGTAGGTTTAGTGCATAGTCCCTTATACTCTCATGCGCTCGCTGCTTGCACCCGTAGAATCTAAGCTTAATCTCGGCTGAGGTGCGGGTATCAAAGGTGTCCTTCAGCCGGGTTAGTATCCCTGCGACAGTCTTCCTCCCAGGTGGCCAGGATTTTACTTCCCTTTTGGCTGCCCCGGTTAGTTGGGCCACCAGGATGCTCACTTTTTGCTCTTCTGTGAGGGGGTACACCTGGAAGAGGCTATCCAGCTTTTCTCTAAAGTCATGCAGGGTATGTGACTCCCCTGAGTACTGGGGTAGCCAGGCTGCTCCCGGGATATAGGGCATGGTGAAGGGCATAACTGCAGCAGCGGTAGCGCTGGCGGGGGTTGGGGCAGTGAAGCTCTCCTCCGTATCCGACATCTTCCTCCCCCCTAGTGGACCGTGGCCTACCTTGCGATGATCCTCTTCCGTAGGCCGCGGCTCCGCAGTGGATCGTCAGGGTTGAGGACCTTCCGTCGCGCTCCTGTGACGTCGGCGTCTGCTGGGCTCCTTCCAGGACCTTACGCAACGTCCGGACGTGAGGCGGGGCTTCAGTTCTCGCGCGCTTTCAGAGTCCACGCCCCTCTTCTTCCCGCGCGGCGTCCCCAAGATGGCGTCCAACGGCGGGAAAACTCCACGGATGGCGGGAAGAAGGCCGAAGATGGCGCCGGATGGCGGGAAACTTCACCGATGGCGGGAAGAAGGTAGAAGATGGCGCCGGATGGCGGGAAACCTCCACGGATAGCGGGAATCTTCACCACTGGTAAGTTTGAACAGTCTTTGCTTTTCAGGCACGCAGTACCCGGTGGTTGCGGGCACGAGATCCTGCCGACTACGCCAAAGTTGACGCACCCCTGGGCCTGTGTCGCGCTGCGTTGCGCACGCGGGGGCCTACCCGGAGCCGGATCAGTGGAGGGTTGTAGTCTCGTGGCGGTGACCCGGTCCGTGCCCAGGGAGTCAAACTAGACGGCAGTCTATTAGTAGTAAATAGTTGAGGACTACGCCACCCGTTGAGTGCAGCCAGGGAGCTGCTGCTGCAGGGCAGACCGCTGAGGCCGGTGGTAGGATTGTGCAGCGTGATAGTATAACCCCCAACGGGAGGGGTATGGCCTCAGGGCAGCCGACGTGGATGATGGGGGTAGCAGGAACCACTCAGAGACGGTACGGTGTAGTTCAGGGTCTTTACTGGTAACAACGACAGACCCTCCCGGAGTACTTGCTAGCAAACGGGGCCTGGTCAGTCTTTGAGCAGATGGGATCTCCCCTGGCCAGGCGTAGTTGTAGGCCTCCCAAACTGACTGTACTCTTCTGGCTACCTTGCTAGAAGCTGATGTAAGTAGCCCACGTCCCTGAGTGTACCGTGTGGTGCTCACCCGTATGGCCGGTGACTCGGGGCCTTCTAATGGCTTCCGCTCCACGATGGCGGTGCTGGTCCCACGCGTGTGACCGTGCCTTCGGGCTTCTGGGCCAGAGGACCTGAAATCCCCTGCCTGACGGATTCTGCTGCTGGGTAGGAGTTAGTCCCCACAGCCTCGGACTCCGGGTCCGGTAAAGAATCTTCTTAGTCAGGGCGAACTCTGCAGCTGCCAGCCCCTGACTCCTTGTAACTCTGCTGTTTCCTATGCTGCTTCTTGTCTCCACTCTCCTTGTCTGACTCACCCTGCCTCAGCCCCGGGTTTATACAGGGGAAGTTCTTCCCCTCCCAAGACTGGGCAGGAGGTGTGGCATGCAGAGGATCCCTGACCAAAGGACCTCCCACCTGCTCTCAGACATAACATTACATTACTGTGGAAAACCAGACCCCTGGGGTGCCACATATACACCCAGGCCAGAGAGCTAATTAGCGAGAGAGAGGTAGCCGCTCGGTCCTAAAGACAGCCTCTTATCTAAGAAGCTGTCTGCAATGCCAAACGTAGAGATCTCCTGCAACTCACTGCAGGGCGACTGTCACCTCTGACACACCCGTGACACATTGTGGCTGCCTGCTGCTGTGACCTAGGCACGCCTCCTGGGCTGTCCAGGTCACAACTGTGGGAGGAGATCGGCACCATGTTTTTTGAAGCCCATAGCTGTACTGCGAGCTACACTTTCCCCCTGTCACCATTCACACAGCTCAGTGCGAGCAGTGACAGGAGGCGCAGGGATGCGGTGAATGCTGAGCGGAGGTCCAGGATGAGATGAGTATCGCAGTGTTCAGTAGACTTATATAGCAGGATAGGAAGTATTTCTGCGCTCTCCAAAGAGACAAATGTTGGTAATAGAATTGTAGGTTTATTGTCAACGCGTTTCAGAGTCCACAGACTCCTTCCTCAGGACAACCATACATAACCAGTTACAGCCATACATGGTTTAAATGCAGAAAAAAAAATGGCACCAAGTGCAGAGGGAGGGGTAAGTACAGTCACATGTCTAAATACATGCACATGACAGCTGATCTGATCAGCTATCATGTGCCTCTAACAACTGCGGAAGGATCCGAGATCCACCCGTAGTTGTTAACCAGTTAAATGCTGCTGTCAATCACTGAAAGTGGCATTTAAAATAAGCGGCAGCCGAAAGCGCATCATGTGTCCCGCCCATGGATTGTCATGACAGCCAAGGGCTCTGCAGAACACCCCTGTGCTTGTCATTGGGAATCTTCTATGAACGCCGGCGTGTGGCCGGCATTCATGGGAGATCGTGATTTTTGCTACAAATAGCAGTGCTGAAGCCTTGCTATGTGTAGCACAAGCGATTAGATGATCGCAGCTTCAAGTCCCCTATGAAGAATATTGAAGCAAGTAAAAAAAAAGTTTTAAAAAATATTTTAACAATAAAAAAACAAACGTTCAAATCATCCCCCTTTTGCCCCATAGAAAATAAAACAATAACAAAAAAATAAAATAAACATATTTGGTATCGCCCCGTTCAGAATCTCCCGATCTATCAAAATATGAAGTAAATTAATCCCATCTGTAAACGGAGTAACGAGAAAAACATCGAAAAGCCAGAATTACGTTTTTTGATCGCCTCAACATTGTAATAAAATGCAAAAAAGGGCGATCAAAACATCAGATCTACCCCAAAATCGTATCAATAAAAACATCAGCTTGTTGCGCAAAAAATAAGCCCTCACCCGGCCCCAGATCCCAAAAAATGGAGACGCTACGGGTCTCAGAAAATGGCGACATAAGCTAATTTTTTTTTCTTACAATTTTCAGATTTTGTTTCATCACTTAAATTAAAAAGAACCTCTCCATGTTTGGTATCTGCGAGCTCGTAATGACCTGGAGAATCATAATGGAGGGCAGTTTTACCATTTAGAGAACATGATAAAAAAAATTGTGGAAATGAACTTTTTTTTCAATTTCCCAGCATTTTGAATTCTTTTCCCGGTTTCCAGTACACTATATGGTAAAATCAATGGTGTCATTCAAAAACACAACTCGTCCCCTAAAAAACAAGCCCTCGTACGGCCATATTGACGGAAGAATAAATAAGTTATGGCTCTGGGAAAAAGGGGAGCAGAAAACCAAAGAGCGAAAATGGAAAATTGCAAGGTCGTGAAGGGGTTAAAAACAAATGTTAATATTAAAAAAAAAAATAACAGTTTACATGTTTTCAATTGCCGAAAATAAAATTTTGATGGCACATTCCCTTTAATGAATGTCCTGATATGATATCTAATGAGATTTCAGTCCCTCTGTATGTAAATTAAAGCTCAGATTATCTCCACAGCTTCATATTATAAGCAGAATTACAACACGCACACATGAAATACACTGAAGAGAAATAAGAGCGTTCTGTCCCTTTAAATTCAGTGTGTTACATAACACTGCTCAGCCAATAGGATCGCTGGATTTGAATTTGAAAATAAAGAAAACTGTCATTCATCCTCAGTCTGTTACAGGACAGTGAGCGGTGAAGATGGATGTCGGTGAGTGCTCCCATCCCATCATCTGATGTCACTGATCTCACCTAAATTCAATATAGGAGAGAACGGCTGCTGTCACCTGCCACTAGGGGGAGCTATCAGTACAATATATATCTACTGGTGCACTGTGCTCCCCCTAGTGGCTGCAGGAAAGCAGAATTGTATCATTAGGTCACACAGGACACTCTGCTGCCAGTATTATTTATTGAGGGGTTTATGCCACTGTTGTCAATGGGATGAGTGTGCTGGCACTGATAATGGGGGTTAGGCTTTATCCGCTGTTAATGAAGTCACTTTGGCAGTTGTTTTTAGGGGGTTTCCTGTACTTATGGGAATGAAGAACATAGAAATGCATGAATGTCATATATCTTTATTTACACCCAGTAAAGGCTATGCTCCATGTGGTCATATGAGTGTATGTGTGTAATGGGGGTCCGATACCGGGGGGACGTTCACTATGAATAAATGTGGAAAGCTGTTTGTGTCTTTATCAGATCTGTGACTAAGTCTTTTTTGGATTCACAGCTTTTCCTATGACTACTGCAGAAGAGAATAGATACAGGATGGCCGCGAGCCGCAGATCTTGGGGGGTCAGCAGCTTTATTATAACCAGACCCCTTATCCTATTCTTCATCCCTGGTGAATGATAAGTGGACACTCATCAGATTCTGTTTTCTTTAGGACGTCTACCTCCAACAGGAATGTGTCTTCGGACCTGGACTCTTCTCATGTGAGATTATTTTTTTAAATATTTTTTTTTCCCATTAATCTGAAAATATTGTGCCATTAACCCCTTAAGGACCTCGGGATTTTCCGTTTTTGCATTTTCGTTTTTTGCTCCCCTTATTCCCAGAGTCATAGTGTTTGTATTTTTTGGTCAATATGGCCATGTGAGGGCTTATTTTTTGCGGGACGAGTTGTACTTTTAAATGTCATCACTGGTTTTACCATATCGTGTATGGGAAAACGGGGAAAAAATTCCAAGTGCGATGAAATTGCAAAAAAAGTGAAATACCACAGATGTTTTTTTACCACGTTCACTGAATGCTAAACCTGACCTGCCATTATTATTCCCCAGGTCATTATGAGTTCGTAGACACCAAACATGTATAGGTTCTTTCTTATTTAAGTGGTGAAAAAAAAATCCAAAGTTTGCTTAAAAAAAATAAATAAATGGCGCCAATTTCCGAGACCAGTAGCGTCTCCATTTTTTCGGGATCTGGGTCTGTGTGAGGGCTTATTTTTTGCGCGCCGAGCTGACGTTTTTATTGTTACCATTTTGGGGTAGATCCGA